>NW_024118605.1:0-14956 GCF_003073215.2 Triticum urartu
GGGAATAAGAGCCCCCCCGCCACAGGTCACGGCGGTAGGACAGCTTATGCTACCACCACAGTCCGTGGCGGTAGGATCGCGCAACGCCCAGCGGTACTGTGATGAGGAATCTGTTTCCCCTGGCGGTAGGGTCGTGTGCATGGCACCCCTTTCTGTGACGAGGAATGCATTCCCCCTGGTGGTAGGGTTCCACAGCCTATCGCCAAGCCATTAGGCGGTAGGGTAGCTGATCCTACCGCCAAGCTACTTGGCGGTAGGGCGTGTGACACTTTTTTCTACACAATACTTTGGTCCTTTCAGTCACAAAAATATAAACAGCATATTATAGATAGCATATTGTAGATAGCAAATTTTGATGGTCCCACACATTGTAGATAGCAAATAGGTTCAACATAATTTGAAAGTAGCAAAAAAACCTCCCCAACAAAGTACCAAATAGACATCAGTAACATAGCATACAAGTTCTTTCTCTAAACGACATCACCAACACGACCTATCACTTTCTCCTGCCCCTCTTAGCGGTACGCTCGCCATTTCTCTTCGAGCGGGCTTCGTCTGACTTCTTCGTGCGATGATGAGGAACCGGTTTTTGAAATGGGGATGGGTTGTAAACATCCATATGTGGATGAGATACCCTCCTCCCCTGGCTTGGCTGCGTCAGTGGAGGCCCATCATCCTCGTCGTACTCCTCCTCCCCTTCCTCTTCCTCCTCCTCTTCCTCTTCCTCCTCCATTTCTTCTTCCTCTTCCTCATGATCTTCTTCCTCTTGGTGCTCAACAACACGAGATGATGAGGATCCGCCGGTGTGGCTTGATGAAGCTCCACCGGTGTGGCTCGATGAAGCAATGGCACGCAGCGACCTTCCATGAGCAGGATCATGGATGCTTGTCGCGCGAGCGTACCCAAGCATACCCACTAGCTTATGACAACGGGTCAATAATTTCTGCCAAAGTAGACAATCGGAAACATAATAAGGATCAACTCAAGCGTGCCCAGGGTTCACGCCATCAAGCTTCTTCAACGGTATAACATGGCTAAGGAAGCTCGATGTTACCTTCATCGTATCCCTCATCTTGGTGTTGGATTCAATGGTTCCGGCTTCATACAAAAGCGCGTTCGAGCCTTCAATAATGCTTATGTTGAGCTTCGAAGCCTGCACATGTAAGCATTGTGTTAAAGGCCAAGTTTTCACTCAACCTCTCATAGCTAAAATTAAATGAGAACACCACTTACCACTCTGTTCATCGGGGGCGCATACTCCCTGAAATCACCTTCGAGATCTCTAAGCCGCCCACAGTATGCTTCGTCCTTGCTGTCATCCTCCTCCAATTCGGGGACATCGTCTTCCGTCCACTACGGCCTCAGGCGTGTATGGTACTTGACACCATCGTCATACCACTTCATGTGGTCTTCATGGTAGGAGTTCATCTCAGCCACTCTCCTCTCGCCAGAAGGTATCACAAATACGCCCCCGTGTATTGCTCCATGGTCTGCTCATCGACATCCTGCGGGCATACAGGCCGGTTCTCGAGGAGCCACTTGAGTCGCACAACGGATGTTTTGTTCTCCTTCATGGGAGGGCAGTCGCCAATGAGGGCAATCAACCTATCCTGCTAGTTGGTCCTCTCCACTCGCCCAGTGAGAGCACGACCCTAGATTTGCAGGGTCGTGATCATGCCGAAGTCCTCGGGAGTCACTGTCATCTCACCACAGGGGAGATGGAAATTGTGCGTCTCAAGGCGCCACCGGTCGATCAATGCCATGAGCGCCGAGTGGACGAACGTGTGACGCCCCCGATTCAATCGTACACTAACCATACATGCAAACATATACGATCAAGATCAGGGACTCACGGGAAGATATCACAACACAACCCAAAAATAAATAAGTCATAGAGGCATCATAATACAAGCAAGGGGCCTCAAGGGCTCGAATACAAGCGCTCGATCATAGACGAGTCAGCGGAAGCAACAATATCTTAGTACAGACATAAGTTAAACAAGTTGCCATAAGATGTGTTGGGGATATTACTACTGGGCGTAAACCGGCCTATCTGGGCCGGGTTACTTCATCAGTAGTTAAGCATGTTAAAGCCCAAGAAGACAGAGGAGGGCTCAAGGCCCATGGCCGGTTCAAGGCCTGTAGCCATAAACTGGCGTTAGTAATTAACTTGTATTGTAAGTTAGGAATAAGTAGAGACCAAACCGGACACATCTATGAGCCGGTGTTGGGACTCTATAAACCGATGGGCGTCACCCTTGTATATAAGGGGACGACCCGGCGGCGGCTCGAGGACAACGGACAACAACTCGAGACATAGGCGAAGCTTGTTTTCTCCTTAGTCATCGAAACCCCATCAATTCCATCACAACTAGACGTAGGCTTTTACCTTCATCGAAGGGGCCTAACTAGTATAAACTCTCTTGCGTCCTTGTGTCCGCTTTAACCCCTTCAAGCTAACCCGTCGCGATGGCTCCACGAATAAGTCCTTTCTCTAGGACATCTGCCGTGACAAAACCACGACACCAACCACAGAGCATGATCATTTATTGAAGTTTAAGTCGGCAGACGACACTAAGCTAGTTGACTTTGTTCCTGGCGACTCATCTAAGCAGTTCAGCATCAATGCTAATCTGGATCCGAAATAGGAAAGCGCGCTCATCGAGTTCATCCGTGAGAACCGGGACATCTTTGCATGGAAGACTTCAGATATGCCAGGTGTCCCGAGGGAACTCGCCAAGCACACTCTCAATATTAGTCCAAAGTTTAAACTGGTCAAGCAATTCCTTCGCCATTTCAATGAAGAGAGGCGTAAGGCTATTGGTGTGGAGGTAGCCCGGCTCTTGGTGGCTAGGTTCATTATCGAGGTTTTTCATCCTGAGTGGTTGGCTAATCCGGTGTTGGTGCTTAAGAAAAATAGTACCTGGCTCATGTGTGTGGATTATATGGACTTAAACCAATCTTATCCGGCTGATCCCCTCGCTCTCCCCCGTATTGATCAGATTATTGATGTTATGGCGGGTTGTGAGCGTCTGAGTTTTTTGGATGCTTATTATGGTTATCATCAGATCAAAATGGCAGTTAAGGACCAGTAGAAGACAACCTTTATTACTCCCTTTGGAGCCTTCTGTTATGTATCGATGCCTTTTGGGCTCAAGAGGGCCCAGGTGACTTACCAGTGATGTGTGCAAAATTTCCTCCATGACCAAATTGGGCGCAATGTTCATGCTTATGTGGATGATATTGTGGTGAAGTCCAGGAAGAAAGAGACCCTGATAGATGATTTAAAAGAGACCTTTGACAATCTCCGGGTCTACAAGATGATGCTTAACCCGGCCAAGTGTGTCTTTGGTGTGCCAACACGCAAGCTGTCGGGTTTTCTGGTTTCGGAAAGGGGTATTGAAGCTAACCTGGAGAAGATCAAGGCTATCACCTCCCTGGATAAGCCGGCATGTATCAATGATGTTTTGCGGGTTGTATTGCAGCTTTAAGCCGGTTCATAAGTCGGTTAGGTGAGAAGGTCATCCCTCTTTATCGGATGATGAAGAAGACAGATCATTTTGTTTGGAGTGATGCTACTGATCAGGCGTTTGAGGCCTTGAAGAAACAGTTGGCTGAGCCGCCAGTTCTTGCTGCTCCCATTGATAAGGGGCCTTTATTGTTATATGTGGCTACCAATAGCCGAGCCATCAGTGTAGCCATTGTGGTGGAAAGGAAGGAATCAGGCAAGGAGCATCCAGCTCAGCGGCCGGTTTACTACATCAGTGAGGTGCTTATTGAGTCCAAGGAGGGGTATCCACATTGGCAGAATCTTGTATATGGGGTGTTCATGGCTAGCCGGAAGCTCAAGCAGTATTTTCTGGGTCGTCCCATCATTGTGGTTAGTTCTGCTCCCCTAGGGGATATTATTCAAAACAGAGAAGCCGCTGAATGGGTAGCGAAGTGGGCCATTGAACTTGGACCTCATGGTTTGAAGTATATGCCTCGCACAGCCATCAAGTCTCAAGCACTTGTGGATTTTATCAATGATTGGACAGAGTTGCAGATGCCTGATGAGAAGCCGAATAGCACATATTGGACTATTCACTTTGATGGATCTAGGCAGTTGGAGGGCTCGGGGGCTGGAGTTGTCTTGACTTACCCACGAGGTGATAAGTTTTCTTACGTTCTCCGGTTGATGTTCCCTTGTACTAACAATGCAGCTGAGTATGAGGCCTTTCTCCATGGTCTTCGAATGGCTAAGGAGATGAACTTAACCCGGGTGAGGTGTTTTGGTGACTCAAACCTGGTGGCCCAGCAAGTATCTGGTACATGGGATTCCAAGGATCCACTCATGGCGGCTTATCGCCTAGAGGTTGATGCTATCGCTGGCCATTTCAAAGGTTATCATGTGGAACATGTTGATCGCAAAAAAAATGAGGCGGCTGATGCTTTGAGACGGTTAGGGTCCCAGCGTAAGCCGGTGCCGCCTAACACTTTCCTGGATATTCTGCATAACCCTTCAGTCAAATTACCTACACAGAAGGATTTAGTTATTCCTGACCCAGAAGCACAACTGGTGGCGGCTCTTCATGTTATTCCTGATTGGACAGTTCCATACTTGGCCTATATGACCCGGGGCGAGTTACCCGATGATGAAACGTTGGCCAGGCAGATAACCTGGTGGTCTAAGTCAATGACTATTGTCAATGGAGAGTTACATCATCGCAGTGTTACACGGGCGTTTAAATGTTGTGTTTCTCATGAAGAAGGCTGTGAGATTCTGCGAGAGATTCATGAAGGAGATTGTGGTCATCATGTCAGTTCCAAGTCTCTTGTAGCCAAGGCTTTCCGGCATGGGTTTTATTGGTTGACGGCTCATGCTGATGCTGAGGATTTAGTCAGTAAATGTGACGGTTGTCAGAAATTTGCCCGACGAGCTCATGTGCCGGCTCAAGAATTGAGGATGATTCCAATTGCTTGCCCGTTTGCAGTCTGGGGGCTTGATATGGTTGGGCCTTTCAAAAGGTCCAAGGACAAAAAGACCCACCTCCTGGTGGCGGTTGACAAATTTACAATGTGGGTTGAAGCAGAGCCGATTAGCAAGTGTGATGCAGCGGCAACGGTTCAATTCATCAAAAAGGTGATCTTCCGGTTTGGTTTTCCCCATAGCATCATAACTGATAATGGCACTAATTTGTCTAAGGGTGCTATGAAAGAGTTTTGTCAGCAAGAGCATATTCGACTTGACGTATCATCAGTGGCTCACCCCCAGTCTAATGGTCAAGCTGAAAGAGCCAATCATGAAATTTTGCGAGGCATCAAGCCCTGGCTTATGGTCCCTTTGCAAAGGACGACGGGTTGTTGGGTAGAGGAGTTACCCTCAGTGTTATGGAGTATCAATGCTACCCCCAACAGATCTACGGGATACACACCTTTCTTCATGGTTTACGGAGCAGAGGCGGTTCTCCCTAGTGACATCCGTCACGATTCGCCCCGTGTGGCGGCTTATGTGGAAGCTGATAATGAAAAAGCACATCAGGACGCACTTGACCTGTTGGATGAGGAGCGTGACCTTGCGGCGGCTCGTTCGGCGATTTACCAGCAAGATATGTGCCGTTATCATAGCCTACGGGTTAAAACTAGAACATTTCAAGAAGGCGACTTGGTGCTCCGGCTTATCCACGATCAAACTGATATGCATAAACTATCCCCACGTTGGGAAGGGCCTTTTGTGGTCAGCAAGAATCTGAACAATGGGTCATACTATCTTATTGATGTTCGAGATCACAAGGACTCACGCACATCGGAGGAGGAGACCCGTCGGCCGTGGAATATCGCTCATCTTCGGCCTTACTATACTTGAGCCACCGACTCTTGTGATCTACATATTTTGATGATGTATATATTATAATGAAAATAATAAAGCCGGCATCCCTGATAATTCAGGGCCTCTATCATTTCATTTCATCGAAACTGAGTCTTTATTATCATTTCATATAAAAGGCTTGATGCCCAAAGTTACAGGGACCAAAGAGAGTTTGATGCACAACACAGCTCAAACATAGGTACCCGTTGAGCATCGCTTAGAAACATATCACTTGGGGGCTTCCTGTTCAATGAACATAGATGTATCTACCCTCTTGATTGGCATGGATGCCAGGTGTATTCACCAAAAATCCGGGTTACCGGCCTGTATCCAAGATGCTCTTCGACCAGGTAATCCCGGATGACCCGCCCTATTCTTAACAAGTCAGTCTCTTAAATGAGACCCTGAACTTGTCAAGGTTAAAACATTGATTGGGTCATGAAAGAGCCGGCTTACAGAATGCAAGGAGAAGCTCAGGCTGATAAGCCACTGAGGGAGTCCTGGACTAAGGGGTCCTCGGGCGTCCGACCTATTGGATATGGGCCGGACTGATGGTCCGTGAAAATACAAGACCGAAGACTCTCCCCCGTGTCCGGATGGGACTCTCCTTGGTGTGGAAGGCAAGCCTGGCCACCAAATATGAAGATTCCTTTCTTTGTAACCGACCTTGTACAACCCTAGTTCCCTCTGGTGTCTATATAAACCGAAGGGCTTAGTCCGGATAGAGAGACCTCCTCATAATCATAGTTAGACAGGTTAGACTTTTAGGGTTTAGTCGTTACGATCTCGTGGTAGATCAACTCTTGTAATACTCATATTCATTCGATCAATCAAGCAGGAAGTAGGGTATTACCTCCATAGAGAGAGGCCCAAACCTGGGTTAACATTGTGTCCCCTGCCTCCTGTTACCATCGACCTTAGACGCATAGTTCGGGACCCCCTACCCAAGATCCGCTGGTTTTGACACCGATATTGGTGCTTTCATAGAGAGTTCCACTGTGCCGTCGTCAAAAGGTTTGATGGCTCCTTCAATTATGTACAATGACACTGTCCAATGGGAAGTCTTCCTCCCCGGACAGATCTTCGTGTTCGGCGGCTTCGCACTGCCGGCCAACTCGCTTGGCCATCTGGAGCAGATCGAAAGCTATGCCCCTGGCCACCAGGTCAGATTTGGAAGCTTGAACTACATCGTGGATATCCATGGAGACTTGATCTTCGACGGATTCGAGACCATGGCAGCCGCTCCCTACCACCACGATGAACGTGACAGAAATCTGTTATCGGAACATACCCAGGAGATAGTACATGTAGCTGCTCCGGCTTTAGATCCGGAGCAGATCGCGCCATCAGAGGACGGGAAGCTCAACCCCACTGCGGAAGCCGCAGACTCAGCAACGTCAGAGCCGCACACAGATTTAACTTCAAGTGACATCTGTGTCACCGGAACCATGGACTCATCTCCGCCTACAGGTTCCGAACCTTATGCGTTCGCATACGTCGAGCTTGATCGGTCATCGATCATTGAATTCAACTCCGCGAACATCTTCCGACACTTGCCCTTGGGCGACGTGTTAAACTCATTAAGAGCAGTATCCTTAGCGGTGGGCCCACGGCCGAATTGAATCCGGTTCGAACCGGAGGCTGATGATGGAGAAGTTTGCTTCCCACCTGTTGGGGATAATATTACTAGATGTAAACCGGCCAGGAGTAGCCGGATTAACTTTATGAAGATTAGAAGCCCATGAAGACATAAGAATGATGGCGCTTTATGAAGGCCCAAGGCCCAGAGGCGAGTTAAGGCCTGTAGATGTAAACCGACCTTATTATGTAACTTGCATTGTAAGATAGGAAGTATAGAGACCGAACCAGACACGTTCATGATCCAGCTTCGGGACTCTGTAAACCGGTGGGCGTCAACCCATGTATATAAAGGGACGATCCGACAGCAGTTCAGGGACAACACACAACAACTTGAGAGCCAGTCAAAGCGGATTCACTCCCTGGTGATCGAAACCCTAGCAATACCAATCACAACTAGACGTAGGCTTTTACCTTCATCAAAGGGGCCGAACTAGTATAATTCCCCGTGTCCCCTTGTCCGGTTTAACCCCTTTAAGCTAACCCGTTGCGATGGCTCCACGACTAAGTCCTTTCACAAGGACATCTGCTATGACAAACCCACGACACCACCCACCACCCACTTTGTAGCCACTGTCGATGACTTAACTGACATGCTCGATTACGGCTCCGACGACATCGACTGTACGGATGAGGATGCCGGAGAGAAAAGAGGCTCAAAACCCGCCGTTTACCAGACGCTGGACGTCCACTTCCTCGTATAATGTATACATGGTGGATGCACCAAAAGAGAATAGCGGCGATGACAAGGACGATCCAGCTGAGGATAAACCACCCGAGATACAATCAAAGCGTCAGTGTCAGCGGCACCGCTCTAAGTCACGCCGCAGCAAAGATAGCAACACCGGCACAGGAGAGGATAATACTCCGGAAGGTGCCGAAGACAATGAAAACCCCGCTGATGCAACTGCTGAACAGGATGAATGGGAAGATGGGCAAGTTAGCCCTGGTAAACAGGCCACGCACAAAGACTCAGAGGACAGTAATTATCTTCCACTCTCCGAGGATGAGGCGAGCCTCAGCACTAAGGATTTCATCATTCCCGAGGAACCTCTGGAGTAGGAGCGCCTCAAGCGCCAGCTAATAGCCATGGCAAGGAGCCTGAAAAGGAAGCAGCAGCAGCTTCAAGCTGACCAAGATCTGCTCAATGATAAATGGACCGATGTCCTAGCAGCCGAAGAATACGGCCTCAAGTGCCCAGCCAAAAGCTACCCGAAGTGCAAATTGCTACCTCAGTTTGACGACGAGGCGCCGGAGCACATACCACCATCGCGCAATGTGGCTGACCGACCACCACGTGGTCGGGATAAAACGGCAACTCAAGCCGAATACCAGCCCGCCCCGCCTCACTGCAAATACAGAGGTAAAACAGCTCACGGTCATACATATGACCTTTGGCAGGACCTGAGCAATAGATCAGGACATACCAGATCGATCTACGGATCGCGAGGACATGCCTCGGCACATGACGACAGCTATCTATTCGGACGTGACAAACCTAGTCATGCGCAGGCCGAAAGCCACAGACGGACTCCATTGGAGCTACGTCGCGATGCGGCCCGATATAGAGGCACCACACACCCTCTTTGCTTCACTGACGAAGTCATGGAACATGAACTCCCAGAAGGGTTCAAACCCGTGAATATCAAATCATACGATGGAACCACAGATCCCGCAGTATGGATCGAAGACTTCATTCTCCATATTCATATGGCCAGCGGCGATGACCTTCATGCCATTAAATACCTCCCCCTAAAACTCAAAGGACCAGCCCGGAACTGGCTGAACAGCCTGCCCGAAAATTCCATCGGCAGCTGGGAGGACTTGGAAGAAGCCTTCCTTGACAACTTCCAAGGTACATAGGTTCGACCTCCGAACGCTGATGACTTAAGCCATATAGTTCAACAGCCCGGAGAGTCTCCCAGGAAATTCTGGACTCGGTTCTTAACTAAAAAGAACTAGATCGTCGACTATCCGGATGTCGAAGCCCTAGCTGCCTTTAAACACAGCATCCGCGATGAATGGCTCGCTCGCCACCTCGGCCAAGAAAAGCCAAAGTCCATGGCAGCCCTCACGGCACTCATGATCCTCTTTTGTGCGGGTGAGGATAGTTGGCTGGCCCGTAGAAGAAACAATGCAAGCGACGCCGGCACACCTGAAGCCAAAAATAGCAACAACAAGTCTTGAGGCAACAGATATAAGCGTTAAAACAACAATGACAACACCGATGATACGGTGGTCAATGCCGGATTCAGTGGCTCTAAGTCCGGTCAGCGGAAGAAGCCGTTCAAAAAGAACAATTCGGGCTCATCTAGCTTGGACCGCATACTCGATCGTCCGTGCCAGATTCATGGCACCCTAGACAAACCACCCAATCATACCAACAGAGATTGTTGGGTTTTTAAACAGGCCAGCAAGTTAAATGCCGAAAGCAAGGAGAAGGGATCGCAAAGAGAAGACGACGACGAGGAGCCCGGGCGACCAAACACAGGGGGACAGAAGAAGTTTCCCCCTCAGGTCAAAACGGTGAACATGATATATGCTACCCACATCCCTAAGAGGGAGTGCAAGCGCGCGCTCAGTGTCGGGGATATACCTCGCGGTATGATCTGGCCGGAGTTATAACCCGGCTAGGACTTAGTAAACCGACTGACATTTAAGACAGATGGCTAAGACGGACGGTAAACTGGCGGGTGGTAAACTGGCAGATGTTAAGGCAGGTGGTAAACCAGTTGGTGTTAAGTCAGACGGTAAACCGACAGGTTGTTAAACCGGCTGACAGTTAAGACAGACAGGTAAAATAGGCAGTTAACCCAGATGGTAAAGTGGCAGGTTGTTAAACCGGCTGACAGTTAAGACAGGAGTTAAGTCAGATGATAACTCAGCAGACAATCATAAACTGGCAGACCATCTTAAACCGGCACTAATTATAACCCGGCAGACAGTGATAACTAGGTTGCCAGGAGTTATGAAGCCCGAGACATTATGAAGCCCATGAAGAGAAGTCATAATAGTTATGTCTTAAGTCCGAGTTGGACTCTACATGTAACCCGCCCCTTCAACTTATATAAGGAGGGGCAAGGCTCCCCAAAGAGGGACAAGTAAGAAGAAACAATCTTAAAGGGTTAGGGTTAACTGGGAGAGCCAGTTTACGGCGACTTCCTCATGATCATAATGAGATCTAGCCACAAACAGCATGTAGGGCTATTACCGGATGATGTTTCCCGGGGCCCGAAGCTGTCTAAATCCTTGTCTTGTGTTGCGTCTCTCGAGTCTGCTCAACCCCTCTCAAGCTACCACATAGATGCATTGGCCTCACAACTAAGTCCTCACACTAGGACATCTGCCGTGACAACTCCACGACACTCAGGGACGTATACACGATCGAGCCAGTCGCCCCACAATTTAATCCATGGTCGTCATGCCCGATCACTTTCGATCGCGGGATCATCCGACCAGTATCCGTCACGGTGGTTCAGTCGCACTGGTCCTAGACCAAATAATTGATGGGTTCCACCTGACACGAGTCCTGATGGACGGCGGCAGCAGCCTCAACTTGCTCTATCAGGATACGATGCACAAAATGGGCATTAGTCCATCACGAATCAAGCCCACCAAGACTACCTTTAAAGGAGTCATGCCAGGTGTAGACGCCCGATGTACGGGCTCAATCACACTAGAGGTTGTCTTCAGATCTCCGGACAACTTCCGAAGCAAGGAGCTAATCTTCGATATCGTCCCTTTTCGCAGCGGCTATCACGCACTGCTTGGACAAACCGCATTTGCTAGATTCAACACAGTGCCACACTATGCTTATCTCAAGCTTAAGATGCCCAGACCACGCGGCGTCATAATAGTTAATGGAAACACGGAACGCTCCCTCCATACTGAGGAGCACACTGCTGCCTTAGCAGTAGAAGTACAGAGCGGCCTTTTCAAGCAGAACCTAAATTCTGCGGCCAAGCCCCCGGACACTGTCAAGAGAGTCCAGACTACTCTGCAGTAGGACAGCTCAGCACATCAAGAGCTTGACTAGCAATTTGGCCTCCGTCCCTGTCCCGATCAAGTAGCGGCGTTCGTACCACGTGTACATAACTATGCACTCAAGATACCATGGGCATAGACGGAGGCATAACTAGCCTGTAATCCACAAATATGGCTCGACCGCTCCCGGACACACATACCCTCACTATTTCCTTTTTTCCTTTTCAGATTTTCTTTCCACAGGTTCCCCCTGGTGGCCCAATCATCGGTCCTTTCAAAGGATAAAAATGCCAAGATGACACAAAGCACAGACGTGTAGGGGAATTTTTAGGTAGTCTCTTTAACAATCACTCTACCTATTTTCAGGACCCACACGCAGCTCTCTCTTGGTCGTGGCTTAGCCCGTTGCTTATTGCACTATTTGTATCAATGCGCTTCAACATATTAATCAAATTATAACGGAAACAGTTTGCGGCCCAAATTATGTGGTCTTGCTCATTACCCTTGATCTTTTTCTAATTTTCTTTTTATATTGGTAACCTTATCAGATAGCACCCGTACACTGTGGTACGTTCCAATTTGCCAGGGGCTTCATAGCGCCCCACAACACGGCAACAAAGTCCGAACACTTTCTACTGTTCGGCACCTCGAATTTAGCACTATATGCATTGGCTCCGAATCATGTCTTCGGTCAATAGTTGGGTTGCCCGGCTCCTGTGCTTGCTACCCTACGTTCCCCTACATCGGCTAGGGTAGTAAAGGGAGAACTACTGCGATTGTGCCCTGATTTACCCAGATGAGCACCTTAGTAGAGAAAGCCGAAAACTAACTATCATGATGAGGCAAGAGCCGGTCAGCACTTCAGAGGTCTCAAATCGTTAGAGATTTTTTCTGCATTACGCGAGGGATTGGTACTTGCCCAATCAGGTGTTTATAGCTTCCTAGTTCGGATACCAGGGGCTGCGCCTAAATTTTTATCATCAAACTCCTATGGCTAAGTGAGGGTGTACTTGCCCAATCATGTGTTTGATTGCCTGGTTCGCTGCGCTAAACACCTCCTTCGAGGACCAAACAATTGGATCAAGAGTGTTTAGATTATATCCCGAACACCCCCGTACTTCTTACGTGGGGGCAGAAGCCGACGACTAGCCAACTCTCAGATTTTACACAATACGGCCGCACAGGAGGTGAATTTTTTTAACAAACCTTATATTACATAATGACTTTGTTTCATCATACAAGGCAGAGACAACATGAATATATTCATTCGAAAATAATGTCTTGTGCACATTGCGTTGCCACAAATACGAGACCCCTCCAAGACATCTGCAAAATACCGCTCGAGTGTGAGGTGCTCCTTACCCTCCGGCAGTCCCTCGGTCGTAAGCTTGATGGCTTCCATCTTCGCCCACCACACCTTGACGCGGGCGAAGGCCATGCGCGCACCTTCAATGCAGGGCGATCGCTTGACGACGTCCAGCCGAGGACATGCGTTCACCAGCCGCTTCATGAGCCCGAAGTAGCTGTAGGGCATAGCTTCAGCAGGCCACAGACGGATTATTAAATCCTTCATGGCCAGTTCGGCCACCCTATGCAGCTTGACCAGGTGTTTCAGCTGATCGCTAAAGGGCACTAGATGTTCTGGCGCAAGATATTGCGACCAGAACAACTTTTCTGTTGAGCTCCCTTCTTCGACTCGGAAGAACTCCGCAGCGTCCGACACACTGCGTGGCAGATCTGCAAACGCCCCTGGAGAACTCCGAATCTGGGTTAGTAAGAAATACTTCTTCTTCACATACTTGCTTTGCATACTAAACTCCTTACCCGCCGCGATCTTCTTGGCCTCCTGGATCTCTTGGAGGGCACCCTAGGCTTCAACCCGGGCCGCTTCCGCACTTTGACGAGCCTTGGCGAATTCGGTCTCTCGAGCCAAAACATCGCACTCCAAGGTCTCATACTTCTTCACAGCGTCCTGGAGCTCTTGCTGGACCTCATTCAGCCTGGTCTTAAGCTTCTTACGAGCGGCCTGCTCCTTGACAGCTTTCCCCTCGGCTTCGGCCAGGGCCTTTATAAGGGCCTCGACCTCGGTCGGCGCTCCTACACATATCATGACACTACGGTCAATATACATCATTTATTCTTTCTGAATATATAGCGAGTCATTACATACCTTGCTGGTCTTCCAGCTGCTTCCTCGCTTGGCCGAGCTCCTCCTCGGCCTGCTCCATTCTCTGCTTTAGTCCGAAGACTTCGGCAGTGTGTGAGGTCGCGGCCAGCAACGACTGATACGTCTCCATCGTATCAATAATTTTTTATTGTTCCATGCCAATATTATACAACTTTCATATACTTTTGGCAACTTTTTATCCTATTTTTTGGACTAACATATTGCTCCAGTGCCAGTTCCTGTTTGTTGCATGTTTTTTGTTTCGCAGAAAATCCATATCAAACGGAGTCCAAACAGGAGAAAAACTGACGGATATTTTTTTGGAATATATGTGAATTTTGGGAAGTGAAATCAACGCGAGACAATGCTCGAGGGGCCCATGAGGCAGGGGCACGCCCCTGACCCTCGTGGCCACCCCGTAAGGTTGTTGGTTCCCTTCTTTCATCGCAAGAAAGCTAATATCCGGATAAAAATCGTGTCCAAAATTCAGCCCAATCGGAGTTACAGATCTTCGGGAATATAAAAAACGGTGAAAGGGCAGAATCTAAAAATGCAGAAACAGGGAGAGACAGAGAGACAGATCCAATCTTGGAGGGGCTCTCACCCGTCCCATGTCATGGAGACCAAGGACCAGAGGGGAAACCCTTCTCCCATCTAGGGAGAAGGTCAAGGAAGAAGAAGGGGGGCTCTCTCGCCCTCTCCTTCAGTGGCGCCGGAACTCCACAGGGGCCATCATCATCACCGCAATCTACACCAACAACCTCACCGCCATCATCACCAACTTTCCCCCCCTCTATGCAGCAGTGTAACCCCTCTTTTACCCGCTATAATCTCTACTTAAACATGGTGCTCAACGCTATATATTATTTCCCAATGATGTATGGCTATCCTATGATGTTTGAGTAGATCCATTTTGTCCTATGGGTTAATTGATGATCGTGATTGGTTTGGGTTGCATATTTTATTATTGGTGCTGTCCTATGGTGGTCTCCGTGTCGCACAAGCATGAGGGATCCCCGCTGTAGGGTTTGCAATATGTTCATGATTTTCTTATGGTGGGTGGCATGAGTGATAGATATACAGACCCGAGTAAGTAGGTTGTTTGCGTATAGGAATAAACAGGACTTGATGCCTTATAATGCTATGGTTGGGTTTTACCTTAATGATCTTTAGTATGTGCGGATCCTTGCTAGAGTTCCAATCATAAGTGCATATGATCCAAGAAGAGAAAGTATGTTAACTTATGCCTCTCCCTCAAATAAAATTGCAATAATGATTACCGGTCTACTTATCGATTGCCTAGGGACAAATAAATTTCT
>NW_024118606.1:0-16806 GCF_003073215.2 Triticum urartu
CCCCGGGGGGGCTTGGGGGGGCCCCCCAAAAACCGCGAGACCCGCGTGGAGCGATGCTTGACCTCGTGAGGGAGAACCGCTTCGGCTCCGTAGACGGGGAAGAACGGAGTCTCACCCGTCGGCTTGGTGGCGGGGGGGGGGGGGGGGCAAAACAACGGGGGGTGTCAAGCTTCTTCTTGAAGGTTCTTGTCTTGAGGCCTCTCAGGACCTTCGTGTTGGCGCGCTCAGCTTGGCCGTTGCTCCTAGGGTGTGCCACTGAGGCGTAGCATATCTGCGTTCCAAGATTAGCCGTTGTCCTCTTCCCAAATGTAGGCGGGAAGGGATCCCACAACGGACAAATTCAAAGGGAGACAATTAGTACAAGTTATCCTGACAAAAGTAGTCTTTGCCTGCAAAAGCTCCTGGTCGTGACGCCGCGGTGGGCTCCGTGATGACCTCCATTCTGCCGTCCTGACGGTCTTGGTCTTGTTGCATCGAAATGGAAACCTTTGCTTGATGCCTCGGGACTCCGCGCTTACGCTTGCCTCCTTAGCACCAAAAAGGAAACTGGTACACTGCGTCCGCTGGCGTCTGCCTGGCCTTGGTCGTCATGGCTCATGTCACATGAACCTCGCGAGGTGCACCTTGCATTGATATCTCCGCTCCTCGGGAGCCAGCCTGGTGAGGCTGCTCCCCAGGGAGGTCTTGGTGTCGTCCGCCTCGCGAGGCTTGGCCCCTCATGAGGGTCTTGAGCTGTCGATGTTGGAGCTGGGCCGTACTGGGCCGTTGGCAGAGCCACGCCGTGGGCCGCAGGCAGACAAGTTTGGGTACCCCCGATCCCAGTACGTCGACAAGGATGAGCCTAAATTTTGTTTGGTTTGAGCGATGAGGATGGACATTGGGTTGTCTACAATGATTAATTTTAATTAAAGAGCTTCAGATGTATAAGACTTGACAATGTGGTCGATATGCCCTTTACTTTGGGGGTTGTAAGCGTAACTCATCGGAGGACGAGGCCAATGGTGACTGGTGACGGGTAGGCGCCATGTCCGGTGGCTGGAGCAGAGATTGGGAAATCAGAAAATTAGACTAAGTCTGGAAAGCATATAGAGGACTTATGAAGCCTAGCAGAGGATAGGTGTCCTGGGTGATATGAATAATTGTGTGCGCGTGGTATACGTACACATCATCCATTATGATGCGCACATGCATGTGTTGGTTAGCACAAAATATTCAATGCTCAAATAAATGAGTTGCATGATATAGAAACATGTCATCCATCATGAAAGATTTGTTATTATGTATAGCATAATGGAGACTCAAAGTGTGAGATGCATCCCTAGTAATGTCTAGAGCATTGTCATGAATGGTATGCATATGGTGCACACAAGGGATGGAATCATGCGAACTACATTCATGTTCATGGCATGTTGTATGGGATGAATTGCACACATTTTGCAAAGGTAGCATAGCAATATCATCGCAAGAGAAGCAAAATCCAATAACCATCATCTCGTCATTTATGCCATAAGTGCAAATGGGATTTATTTCTATGGGGCATGCATAGTTACTATGTTGAGATTGAAATGATGCAATATGGGAGATCTCACTCATAGCATATGACAAGTTTAAAGGATTGTTAAACATGACGTGACCGATAGAATTTTCACATGATATCCTATGGAGCATAGCGTCACAACTAGGCAATTCGACATGCTCATCATCATATTTATCATAAATAGGTGGCACATCTAAGCATGTAGAAGACATAGTATGTGGTGAATCCATAAGGTGATCATCATCATGCAAGCAATCGATGTGAAGACAGTCCACTAGTGGGACAAGTGAAGGACCATTACCTATGTTACCTTTAGAGCTCCGCTCATGTGTTGTAGGTGAGGTGGCAAAAATTGACGCTTGGTCAATAGCTTCATCAACTTGATGGTACCTCTCAACTACCTCACTCACTAAGTGTTGTGTCTCACTCACTCCCGCTAGGATGCTGTCACTCATATGGTTGGTGGAGTCACTCAAATGGCTCTCAACCTCACATAGGATGTGTGGCATGCTCTCGTGTGTGGGGCTAGTGGTGATCACACTCATATGGTTGGTGGAGTCACTCAAATGGCTCTCAACCTCACATAGGATGTGTGGCATGCTCTGTGTGTGGGGCTAGTGGTGATCACACTCATCCTCTCATAGAAAATGCACTCAATGTCATATATGATGGAGTCACTCGTCTCACTCATGTCGCGGTGGCTCTCCTCACGTGGCAATTGGGGCATCTCGTCATATGTGGGTGTCAGAGAGATGTAGGTGCAAATTTCTCCATACTCGACTCCTTTCGCCTCCTTGGCTGAAGGGATAGTCCCATGCTCAACCTCCTCATCCATAACGCCTCCTAAGATGAATGCCGTAGTAAGTGGCAAATCATCACTCTCCTCCGAGACCAAAGAGAAGGTCTCATGTGCGGTGTCGTAGCTTGACTCGGAGTATGAGTCCCATTGGGATGCCGTCTTCGTGTTGTCAAAGAGGTTCGTGATTGTCGCCGTGATCGAAGGGGATGGCCCTTGCTCGACCGTCTTGTTGTAGGAGGCCCATATGATGTGACACCTTGTAGCTCGTCTCCATGACCGAAGGGGATTTCCCATGCTCGGCCATCTTCCTTGAAGGGCTTCCGAAGATGGAAGTGTCACCCTCGCTTGTAGGTGGTCGCCTTGGACTTGATGATGTCGATGTAGGCGTACTCGTGGGAAGTAGGCGAAGATGTCGTACGTCCAAAGACGAAGATGCCTTGATAACACTTGGCGAAGATGTCGAAGTGGTGGTGGTAGCTGTAGCTTCCACTTGGTGGTGCTTGTCTTGCGGTCTTCGCTTGTGCTCATGAAGGTTGGCCGTAGTAAGATGTAGAGCTTGTTGGGACTTGTCGGTGTGCGCAACTTGAGCGTATTCATCTTGATGGTGATGTTGTCGTGCTTGAACTTGTGGTCAATAGTGCTCTTCGTCGTCGTGCACATTTGGCTTGCGGGCGTCTTGGCGGTCGTCTCGAAGATGATGACGGTGCCGCGTGGTACTTGCATCGGATGGCCGCTCCGAAGATTTGTGACTTGAGCGTCTCCGCCTTGAAGATGACGAAGGGGAAGAAGACTTGTAGTTGGCCAACACGTGTAGGATGTCATCCATGTGTGCGTCCAACTTGTCGGCGAGGTAGTCCCTTTTCCTTGCTTCGGAGTGTCGTATGTCGATGGCGAGTCGCTCAATGCGGTCAAAGACCAAAGATGATGTGCTTTGCCTATCCATCGCAAGACTCGAGTAGAGGTGAGTAGGAAATGAGATAAACAATACTAAGATACCTTTTCCCAAAGTTGAGGATGTATCCCGTGTCACTCAATGTGAATTGGGAGAATAGTGGAATTGGTACCGGACTTGTTCACTGACGCGTACAAATTAAAGCTTATCGAGTGGCTTGGTTAGGACAAGTGGCACAAAATTCAAGCAAATGTTAGTCCAAGATATTGAAAATGTTGAGGAAGATTCACAAAATTGCAATGTAAAGCAAATAGATCAATAGCTATGGTGACACAAGAAACACACACACAGATAGATAGATCAATAGCTATGATTTAAAGGCTCCACGGCCAGATGGTCTTCATGCTATTTTTTATAAAAGATTTTGGCCCATACTAGGGGATGATTTGGTGGATGAGGTCTTGCAAGCAGTGAATACTTGTACAATTCCACCGGGTTGGAATGATACTGCGATTGTGTTGATTCCCAAGGTCAACTCACCCGAGAAGGTAACCCAGTTTAGACCTATCAGTCTTTGCAATGTGGTATACAAAATTATCTCCAAAATGTTGTCAGCGCGTTTGAAGGTTTTACTGCCTGATATTATCAGCGCGACCCAAAGTGCTTTTGTGCCTGGTAGAATGATTACAGACAATGTTTTAGTGGCTTATGAGAGCTTTCATACTATTAAAAATAAGAGGGTGGGAAAAGAGGGTTTATGCGCTATCAAGCTTGATATGCACAAAGCTTACGATCGAGTCGAATGGCCTTTTATGAAGGGAATTATGTTGAAACTCGGTTTCCAGGAGAGATGGGTAAATCTTATTATGAAATGTGTCTCTACTGTTGAGTATAGGGTACGGATTAATGATGAAGAAACTGAAAGTTTCAAGCCTACAAGAGGCTTAAGACAAGGTGATCCATTATCTCCCTACCTTTTCCTATTATGCATGGAGGGCCTTACTACTCTCTTGGCGCATGCGGAGGAGAGTGGGAATATTTCAGGAGTCAAGGTTTGCAGAGAGGCCCCTACTATCACAAATCTCCTTTTTGCGGATGACTCATTGATCCTCATGAAAGCTAATCAAAAAAATGCAGAGACACTTAAATCAATTTTGGACTTATATTGTGATGCGTCTGGACAAATGGTGAGCGTTGAAAAGTCTAGCATATTTTTTAGCCCAAATACGAGTGGGGATATTAGAGAACAAATTTGCTCAATTTTGAATATCATGATCGAAGCTCTCAATGATAAGTATCTGGGCCTGCCTGCACATGTGGGGTTAGATAAGAACGATTGTTTCCAATATCTGATTGATCGCATTGTTATGAGAATTAGCGGATGGAAAGAAAAACTCTTATCCACTGGAGGCAAGGAAGTTCTTCTCAAGTCTGTTGTTCAAGCTATCCCAACTTATGCTATGTCGGTCTTTAAAATTTCTAAAAAAATTTGTAAAGGAATAACTGACGAGATGTCGCATTTTTGGTGGGGTGATGACGATAACCAGAGAAGGATGCATTGGATGGCGTGGTGGAAAATGTGTGTCCCGAAAAGCCAAGGCGGAATGGGCTTTCATGACATTCATTGTTTTAATTTGGCGATGTTGGCTAAACAAGCTTGGCGTCTCCTTGAGAACCCAGATTCCTTGTGTGCCACCTTTTTGCGAGCTAAGTATTTCCCCGATGGAGATTTATTGAACGCAAAGTTAAAAAAGGGATCATCCTTCACATGGCAAAGTATTATGGCAGGGGTTAATACCTTAAAACATGGTTATATTTGGCGAGTTGGAAATGGTCAGAAAATTGACATTTGGGAAGATGCTTGGATCCTTAACTGTGCTAACAGAAAAGTCATCACTCCAAAGGGGCAACATTTGTTATCAAAAGTGTCGGATTTCATTGACCCCTCTTCGAACAGGTCGGATTTCATGGATAGGCTGAATACCAAAGATATGGTGGAACGGAGGCATTGGCATTTGGAGGATGGAGTAAACTGTGTTCTCTGCCCTTTGCAGGCTAGGGAAACAAGAGATCATCTGTTCTTCAATTGCAATTTTAGTGTCAGGGTTTGGAACTATTTGCAAATTGATTGGTCATCAGGTGACTCGATGAAGGAGCTGGTCCTCAATGCCAAAAGGAGTTTTAGGAAACCTTTCTTCACTGAAGTGGTCTTCATAGCTTGCTGGAATATATGGATTGTCAGAAATGCTAAGGTCTTTAGGCATGAGAGAGCTGGATTTAATAAATGGAGAACAGCTTTTCTACATGATATTACTTTAATGCAATATAGGATTAAGCCTGCTTATAAGGATGAACTCCTCAAATGGATCTCTTTTCTACCACCTTGAGCCTGTTTGTTTACAGTCCCCAGTCAAAAAAAAACAGGTGGGATGAGGATCTCATCAGACAAACCTTGTGGCCCGTTGATTCACAGCGGGTCCTTGCTATCCCTCTGCCTCAGTTTGATATGTCAGATTTTGTTGCCTGGAGTCATACTAAGAGTGGGCTTTTTTCTGTTCGGTCTGCATATTTTGTTGAGTGGGATTATCAACATGGAAGGAAACTTCGTCGTACTAATGGAATGGGTCGAACAAACTTTAATCCAATTTGGTGTAAGATTTGGAAGTTATCTTGTCCAGCGAAGGTGAAATTTTTTATTTGGCGAACGCTGTATGGTACTCTTCCATGTCGTGTTACGCTTGCTAATAGACACATGAAAGTTTCACCTTTATGCCCTTTTTGTGCTTCTGGTTTAGAAGATACAAAGCATCTGTTGTTTCAGTGCTAGAAGGCAAAAGAGGTCTAGAGAAGGCTTGGCTTAGACGAGATCATTGCTCAAGCTTGTGAAGTTGACCGTGCTGGAGAGGCGGTCCTCGGTTTTTTGTTGCACATGCCTGACCAAGATTTATCTATTATGGGGTCCCAGAATATCCGGGAGATGATTGCCATTACGTCTTGGTATTTGTGGTGGGAAAGACGTAAATTAGTGCACAAGGAGAGAATTCAAGATGCAAAACAGATTGCAATGGGGATACAAGCTCTTACGGCTAATTATGTTGTTGCTTCCAGTCCAAGGGCTTCTATGAAAAGAAGGGGTTGGATTCGTCCCCCGGTGGGTTTTGTGAAACTTAATGTTGATGCTTCTTCTGATCATGATCTTCTTAAAGGTACGACTGGGGCTGTCCCGAGGAACGACAAAGGGATTTTTATTGCAGGGGGTACTTGGAAAATTGATCATTGCGTCGATACTCTAACAACGGAAGCTTGGGCTCTCAGATTCGGTCTTTCACTAGCGCAACGTGCGGGTTGCAATCGCCTTATTATTAATTCTGATAATTTGGAGGTTATTGAAACGATGAATAATGGCGGACGGTCAGCAGGAGCGGCGGTGGCAATTTTTGATGATTGCTTTTTTGGCGTGTGATTTTCCTACCTCTAGGTTTGAACATTGTAATAGGGAAGCCAATAAGGTTGCGCACGAGCTTGCTAGGTTGGCTAGATTTTCTTCCACTGTTGATTGGTTTAAGGAGCCTATGATTGAGATTGTACCATTCCTCACAAACGATGTATCTGTTATTTCGGTTGAATAAAGTCCATATGTTTAAAAAAAAAGATCAATAGCTATGGTGACACAAGAAACACACACACGGATAGATAGATGGGATCCGCGCAACCAAGGAATGAGCACAAAATGTGTTACCATGGAAAAAGCTCTTGCTGCACGGATGCTAGAGAGGCAATAGCTCGATTGCTCAAATGGGCAAGATACGCTTGTGCACCAACCTATGAGAGTGAACGTACCATCTAAAAATCCAAATATGCTATGTATGTATGCTCCAAGTGTATGTACTATGCAAAATGGCTCAATGCTATTTCTATTGCTTCCAAGCTCTTTTGTATCTCCTCTTTTGCTTAAAAGCTTTTGCTCTTTTTTATATGCTTAATGCTCGAGCCAAGTATGATATGAGACAAGTATGTAAGATATGCACGGGAGGGACTTATGGCACAATGATGATTGCAAGATGATTGCATGCTAAAACTAGCTATGCAGCGTAAGCGTATCACTAAGGTGCACAATAGTGTGGCCCAGCAATTCTCAACTCGCTAGTCTCGATAGGTAAGGTACGCAATAGGTTTGGGGTGATCAATGCAATGGCGAGGGAGAATATACAATGATGCCGTCGAGGTTACCGTCCGTGGTTTGTCGAGTGTAAGCAAGAATGGATGATGATATGGTCGTTGTCGATGTTGCGTCCGAGGCGATGATGAGTAGCGGTGTTCTTGATGTCGAACTGTTCCTAATTAGCCGAAACACCTTAGGAAACGGAAAAAAAAACCGTGAACTCAAAATCTTAACCGTCAAATGTCAAATGGTGGTAGCGGAATGCGGTGGTGGTTTCGGAGTTGGCAATGCGGAAGTGGTGGTGGTGGTTGATGAAGAAGCAACCGTCCCTAAGTAGCCGAAACACCTTAGGAGACTCAAATCACAATTCAAGCAACCACAAATGCTATATGGATCAAAATGAGTTAGGTTGCGGAAAGCTATGGTGGTTTTGCGGATGATATGGTGGAGGGCCTAGGCAAAGATGCCAAAATGTCAAAATTTCGATGGAATTAAATGATGTTGGAACCTATCTAGATGGATGGGGGATGTAAATAGTTACTCAACGAGCTAAAGAACGTCAAAATCGGACTTCGGATGCGAGAGTTATGACGAAAACGGTGAAGTACTGGTGGCTGAACTGGGGTGGGAGGGAGGGGGCCGTGGGCACGGGGTCCCATGCCCACGGTACATGGCCGTGGGAACGGGGTGTCCAGAGACTTCAGGGGGCCGTGCAAACGTGGTCGGGGGCCCGTGGGTACGGTGGTGGTGGAAATTTCGCGATTTTGGGCTCAGATTTGAGGGGGAAAAGAAAAATTGAGGGTGGATTTCGTGGTGGGGAGGTGCGGAAAGCCAAGATCTACTTGCCAAACCACAAAATCATGGATCAACCACAACAAAATCTCACAAGAACCAACAAATTGCAAAAAAAAAAAATTGGGGGGGGGGCTATTTTTGGTGGGGATTTTCAAACTGGGACAAAATCAAACAAAATTAGGCTAGAAAACGGTGTGGGGGGGGGGGATCCAAATTCGTGATCGACGTGGCTCTAGATACCAAGATGTTGTAGGGTGGAACCCTAATTGATGATCTTTCACGAATTGAAGGGGGATCCACGAAGAACACGAAGAAATCACAAGAGGAACACTCAAGAACAAGCCCAATCACACATCCACTAGACTCACAAACACAAGAGATTCACAAGGTACAAGAAAAATCAAAGGGAGACAAGATACATGGTAAAGTTCATCCCAAACCCAAGAGGAGATGAGGTCTTGATGATCTAGATAGATCCTTCCCTAGATGGGGTCTTGATATCCACTAGGGATCTTCTCCTAGAGGTCTTGATATCCATGGGAGAGGGTAGATAGGAGCAAAGCTCCACTAGATCATATCATGTACTTTGCTAACCCTAGCAAATGGTCTAGGGACGGAATATATAGGTGCCTGGAGGTGAGGGACGAAGTGGAGGGGCAAAAGGGGCATTCCCCGACCAACTCGCAGGAGGGCCCGTGCGCACGGGCTAAGTGGACCCCGTGGGCACGGGGGTCCCGTGTGCATGGTACATGCCCGTGCGCATGGGGTAGACAACAGCTACGGCGAGGGCCCATGTGCATGGGGTCCAAGGGGCCGGTGCGCAGGGGGTGTCCAGAGAGGCTCTGGATAGCTCGTGCGCACGATATCCGGGGAGGCCGTGCGCACGGGGTCGCCTGGGCACTTCTTCTTCCAGCTGCCGGCCTCCTTCCGTGTAGCCTTCTCATTCCTCCTCTTGTACTTGGCGAGGCTCATCAGCTCCCTCGATGTGGTCAACCTCGATGATGGTGTACATGCCCTCTTGAGCTTGGAGGACTCCTCGATGAATGTGTAGCTCCGCACCTATGTATGCACACGAGGGGTCAAGTAGCATACCATCCTTGAAGGGTACAAGTGGACACGAGTAATGGAGATGATTCACCTTTATATGCATGAAGTAGATGTAGCACGTGTCACTTGGCGAAGGGGCTCTTGACATGGTGATGTCCGTAGGATGCTCCGCATCAGGGTGGCCCGGTCTTCATGAATTGGAGATGGATGTAAGGAAGAAAAACACAAACAAACAAAGATGATTCACTCAACAAGGATAAGATTCACACTCAAGTTGAGTTCTTTGCCAGAAAGAACATCTTGCAGTGCTGCAGAACTAGCTGTTGGAGGGGTGTGTAATGTTCCCTGTGGTGTTGCATTTTGACCACTACCCTGTGCTACTTCAGGAGTACTGGGAGGGTTAGTTCTTGGGGCTGGGAATGTTGTGATGAACTGGGACAGAGATGTTTGTAAATCTCCCAAGGTCTTCTGAATGGATTGGAAATTAGTGTTGACATGCTCTCTGAAATCCAAGAACTCCTGCCTATCATCCTCTCTATTGGACTGCAAAGTTTGCACATCAAGCTGAAGGGACTGCAACTCCAATTTAGAAGTATCCGTGGAACTTGCTGGGCCTCCCATAGTGAGTACACCCTAAAGCCGTGGGGGTTTACGCTCTGGCAGAGAACTAAGCACCTCAACTGAAGAAATCAGCGAAACAAAGGAGGAATTTTACCACAGCAAAAGCTACAACCCGATCTTGCTGTTGCTGATCCTGCCACCGTACGCCGCCGCCTGCGCCCGTCGCCTAGGTACACCGGATCTGGGTGCCGCCTCCCAAACCCGCACCCAAATGAGTCGTCGCCATCTGCGCCACCAAGAACACACCGTCGCCGAGATTTGGGAGGGAGGGGAAGGATTTTACAGCTCCTCCAACTTCTCCTCGGCACCCAGATCCAACCACCGCCAAGGACTAAATCAAGATATGATTACCAATTGGCAGACCCGAGTAGAACGGATGAACTAAGTTCACACATTCAGGCTAAGTTTGCATTATCATGGCACTTTCAGAGGAAGGATTTGAGGTTACAAGCACGTTACAAGAGGAACTAGCCAACAAGGAACACTGGCGGCGGAAGGGGGAAACCCTAGAAATGCCTCGATGATCTCCAAGTCTCTAGAGAGGGGGCTTTATAGCCCTATAAATTGGTAAGAGCATGGGAAGTGGCAATGAGAGGGTCATCAAGTGCATTAGAGCATGTGCAATAGGCAATCTCAAGTGCAAGATAATCCAAGCATAATGTGCATAGGGTGTGGTGAAAGTATTGTTACACTTAACACAAATGAAAGAGCAATTGTTCAACATACGCGAGGCAACCAAGTGAATCATGTACTCCCTCCTGTCCATATCCATTGTTGTTGATTTAGTACAACCATAATTAATATAGATCAAGGGGAGTGGCAATCAAGAGTGCATAGCATGTGAGAAAAAAAGACATTGTTGCAATCAAACATATGGTAAGTGCTTGGAATCAATAAGTTTGATGCAACACACAAGGTATATATATCAAGAAACATGGAAAAGTGGCAATGACAAATCAGAGCAAAAATTGCTATCATGTGTGCAAGCAATGTGGTCGAAGATGACCAATATGTGTCATGGTACAAACAACACATGTAGTATGATCCACAATAGCCATGCTCAATGTTTTGGGATTCTCAAAAGAGAAGGATGTCACCTTGAATGCTTGTCCTTGTGCGTTCTTCCCAATGTCGATGCACAAGCAAATATGTTGTAGAAGCGTGTCGGTGGAGGGTGTATGTGGCCCGCTCTCAAGAGCTTCGATGGTCACCTCATGGTGAGTAGGAGTTGTCGAGTGTTCCAAGGTTCCTACACATGCACACAACAAAGCAAAGAACGTATGCGCATGGTAGATCAACACATCATCCATCATGATGTGTCGCTTCTCTTGCACATAACCATTAGGATCAAAAGTGCATGAATAATTTGATGCAACAATGTTTATATTTATGGCACTAGGTATATTGTGCAAAGAAGGACAACGAGCATGCTTCACATGAAAAATGTCAAAAGCTCCAATTATATATGAGAATGCTATGGGGGCATTCTCATATGGAAGATTAATAGCATGGTTGCACTCAATACATAGAAACATGATAGAGACAACTAAAAGGGACATATGACAACATTCGATAACAATCATGTCCAAAGCATGAAAATAGGTGCCATCGACCGCATGAAAAGAGCAAGTATTAATCATGTCATGTGAGCAAATAGTGGGCATAAGTAATGCACTTGACATATCACAAGCTCTAAAGCAAATCATGGCAAAATCATTGTCATCGTATTGGCGAGATGTCCTATGAAAAGAACAGTTGGTCAACATGACTCTCCCAATACAATCAACATCAATAGCATGGATGAAGGATGGGACATGGTAATAACAAGTAATATCTCCACCAAGCTTGCAAATACACATACAAGCAATAGAGGGGTATATCATGTATAATGCAAATCATGGGTCACAAAGGCATGGCAACGAAATGAAAATGATCGAAGCATGCCATGTGAACATGGTAAATGAGCACAAGATATGTATTGGACAATAACCGAAGAGGTGCGTGAAATCCTTGCGTGAAGAGAAATGGTGGAGAATAAGCACTCCATGGTGACGCACAACTTGGTTGCTCTCTAGAGCTCTTTTTGTCAACTCGTGCGCTTGCGAGGTTGACGAGGAAGTGTGGTACCTACACAACATTGAAAAAGAAACATTGTGTGCACGTGGTATATGTACACATCATCCATCATGATGTGTATGTGCATGCGAGAGCAGTGTCGGAGCTATGTGCAATGCCGAGGGGGCCGCTGCCCCCAGCTGTAGCATATTTACCGAAGGAAGGAAATAAGAGCCTTAAATTAAAAAGATTGCTGTCATTTGGCTCCCCAAAGGTGCATATTTTCTCTTTGCCCCCCCTTTGATTCTCTTCTAGCTCTGCCACTGCGTGAGGGTTAGAACAAACGATGAAATTCTCAAAGAAATTTGATGCACGGTAGAAGAATGTCATCCATCATGTATTGATAGTTATTATGCTTAACATGATTGGACGCAAAGGGTAGCAAGTATATGGTGCATCAATATTAATGTTTGTATCATCCATATCAAAGTCAAGCATATTGTGCACACAAATATGGGGAGCATGCAATGCATAGGATGAATCAAATCTCCTAACATGCATGAGGAAACTATGGGGGCTTCCTCATGAGCAATAGTATAGGCATGGTTGCAATCAAGACAAGTGCTATATGGAGAAATTGAACAACATCAAAACTATGCATATTCAAAGCAAGGCGGTCATGGTATGGGGTATGTGAAGAATTGCGCAAATTATGTAAAGGGAGCATGGCAATATCAGCACAACATATGCAAATAGCACTAACCAAGAATTTGTCATCTATGCCATATTCACATATCAAGTTCATTTTAATGGAAATGACATAGTCACTACTAAATGAGCTCAAAGATTTGATATCGGAAATCTCATTCATAGCACATGACAAGGATTGTGGAGTTGCAAACATGATATCACATACGAAATTATCACAAGATATCCTATGGAGCATGGCATCACAACTACTAGTCATCACATACTTATGATCACGCTCATCATGAACGGGTGGCAAATCAAAGCATGTAAAAGGCATAATAGCATGCGACATAGCAAGAGGGGCATTAATATCATGCGAGCAATCCATGTCCGGTAATGGGACAAGAGCATCACCATCACCTATATTATTACCTTTGGAGGTCGAATCATGTGGTGTAGGTGTGGCGGAACGGACCATCTTGTGGTCATCATCGTTGCAGGAGCATGGCGGCGCATCACAGAAAAACAAGATTGCAACAGTGGCAGCCTTGTGCAATGGCTGTTGTGCGTCCTCCAGCGGCGGCCGGGGTGCGACACTGTGGCCGAGGTATAGGACGGGGAGACTAGGGCAACGGCCTCGACAAGGAGGGTGGTGGAACGATGTGCCCGGGCATAGCTTCAAGTTGGTTGCGAGAATGCACGGCATGTGGCTAGGCCATGGCATCGGTGAAGGACAATTTGTTGTTGTTGACTTGCGAGGTGTTTGATCCCGCAGTTGATGGCTTTCAACGGTGGTGTGTCGGTGTCCTTGGGATGGACGTTCGGCCCGAGGGCGGACACTTGTCGTCTGCTCGACAAGGTTTCCGTTTGTTGATGGGGACGGAGTGCAACAACGCTCCCTCATCGACATCATGCTTGATGGCATCTGCCTCTGTACATATGGAGGATGCCGGGGCAACGGTCCCGGAAATGTGGTGGATGTTACACGTCAGCTCACGACGTTGTGGTGTGACAGTGGTCAGATTAGCGCCACGACATGGGCGCCCCCCGACGGCAGGGGCCGTCTTTTTTGGTGGGAAGACGTCCCACCCATCAGCTAGCGCAACTATGCCGTATGCAGTGGAGTACTGGCAAAGGTGACTGTCAAGAGACCCGTCATCAAGATGCTGGTTGAAACACCGCTTCATATCCGGGGTGAAAACTCTTGTTCTGGCCTTTACTGGTTGGGCTCAACAGCAACGAACTTGCGTCGTTACTTTGTTCAAGGCGTTGCCTCCTTGTCTGATTTACCGGCTTTTAGTGGTTGGTCTCGGCAACCAGGATGAAAATCCTTGTCCTAACAATGTCGGATGTGGCGACGACGGTGCAAGGACGTGTACCCTTCTTGAAGGCGCTGCTATGGAAGAAGTCGACTTAGTCATAGATGTTTTATTCATTTTTCTTGTAATGGTTATGTTGTAGTTGTCTTAGGTTTGTACTCTACTTAATAATTAATAACAATGGCTGTTTGCATCGCAGTGATGCAGAGGCTACAAAAAAAAGTGTAGCCACGGCCTGATTCCGGTGCCATTGCTTTGGACCCCATCTCAACGATGGTGGTGAGAAAGAGGAGACGTATGCTTCAGGTGCTTTTAAGGTGAGGCTTAAGCTTCACTTGCTATCACGTGAAGATGCTGGTGATGGTAGCAACCTCATATGGCTCTCCCCATCATGAATTTTTGTAGAATATTCCTCTTCTGGCCGCACCATCCACTTGATACTCCCAACCAAACAGGTGGATGAGGGTCAAAACCATGGATGGCCCCAGCCCACCCTGGCTTATCCCTCAAACGAAACACACCCTAAGTTGTTGTGATGACCTTTTTTCTAAACTAGGAAAAAGGCCCGTGCGTTGCAACGGGAGAATATCACAGACTCTAGCCCTGATAATAGTGTCTCAAGACCTTCACTCCTCAGTGACGCGAGCTTCTATTTGGCGGTGCCCAGGAGAGGAACGCTTCAGTGACAAGCGATAACTGGATCGCTAATGAAGACGTGGTGGCATATCGCGCACTACACACATCGTGTACATGTTCTCCACAAGATGATGGCGCAACACCCGCCCATCTGCTGCTCCCGCCGTAGCCAACCGACACATCTTACTCCTGCTAGCACGACCACCAAGCAGAGGGAAGGTGTGGGAAAAATTATTGTCATCTTCATGGTCCACCAAGCACATCTTGTATAAATGTAGCAAAAGGTTAGAGTAGTATTACTGGGAAATTTACTCCCCTTTCATGAACCCATATAGATATAAGTCGATAAAAAACCAAAAATTATGTGTCATGATTTGTAAGCAAATAGCAAGTGGTAGATCATATATGCACTTATTTTAAATGTGTGAGTATATTAGGATGAGTGACGCATACACTTATAAAGATATTGCATTTGCCTTTTGGACCTTATGTAATACTCAACGAGTGACTCTACATTCTAAATATGTCTATATACATCCGTATGTAGTTCATATTGAAATATCTAGAAAGACTTATATTTAGAAACAGAGGGATTATATGGGAGCATGAGTTGGCAATCAGTCCATCCTTTTAGTATGCATTTTATTTGTCCCATCCGCGTTCCTGAAAGTAAAGATATTAGTACGTATTAGTATGTACACATATTGATTTCCATTGGTGAATGGTTTTAGCTCAAGCACATGGACCCATCCTGACCTCTTCCGGAGAAGACTTATCTCTTCACATCGATACACTTAGACGGCCAACCTTATTCTCTTCTAGGCAGCCACCGCTCTATCTGCTCCTTGTTCGTCAAAGCGGCTGCATGGCCCATATGGCCGCTGGCCGACGTCGAGCGTGTGGCAGGCTGGAGGAGCCTGGGTGCGCTCGGCCTCTGGGTCCACGCCCGCGACCCCGCGTTCATGCGGTCGGTCGGAGGTCGTGCAGACTGCAGCAACCGCGCTGCTCCTGCTCATTTGAATGTTTGATTCGCGCCCCCCTGTGTGGAGTGCACGGGTCGCCGGCTTCTTTGAGACGCTCTAGGGCGCCGGCGCCGAGGGTCTCGCCGCGATGTTCGGGGAGCGGGATCCATGGCAATGGAGCGCATGTTCCCGCTCCTCCTCTCTTCACTTCCCCGGCGGCGCCGATTCAGAAGCCAATGTCCCCCATCGAGACCCCCTTACATCTCACCCTATGCATGTTCCGGCGAGGTGGTTGCCTCCGTTCCTCCAAGCTTATCGTCTTGTTTGTCTCCTCGCTTGCGTCGCCATCGGCATCAACCGAGATTCATCCTTCCTTTTTAATAATAGCCCCAAGACATCCCACAATTCCTTCCTTTCAACTATGGAAATCCATAGTTCCTTCCTTTAATACCGTGAAAGACAGCCCACAATTCCGTTTAGCCTCAAGTCTATTCCCACTCTCCTTTCCCACTCTCCTTTTTAGGACGCCCTGCTCATATTGCAGGGAAGCTGCGGTCCTATAAACTGGTAGAATCCTGTCTAAAGCAGCGAGGTGGGATAATTGAACATGTAATATAGATGGCTCAGCTGGTTGCTGCAGCTCTCGACGACAATTGAGGTCCCGAGTTCGAACCCTGATGTTGGCCATTTTTTTGTGTGCCTGCGAAAAGGCCCATCCGTGGCCCATTAGAAAAGATTGACAATGCAACAATTTGAGGGCCCAGTGGCGCGCGATGTACGAAAAAGGTGGGGCGGATGGACGGACGAAAACACGGGCGAAATTATGGTGGTAAGAAGCAATAGCCCTTTTATTAGTAGGTATAGATGTGCTGAGATTACCCTTATACATTGTCAGGAGCAAAATGAAAATCTTTAAACCAGCAGCCAGGCAACCATAGCCACTGCTGTTGAAATAGAACACTGCAAGCTTACAACGAATTTCCAATCAAAGATGACAACATAGGTGAAGTATAAAATTTGTAGCACGCCTATTTGCTCTTAGCCTTCCAATCAATAACTGCCACCTCATCACTATGGTTTTCTCATCACCAAGTCATTTAGTCTCTCACGTAGCAGTAACACAAGCTCCTGCCACCTCTCTATCATGGCAAACTGGCAACATCCAAGCCATGGTGTCAATACACCTGTATCAACTCAGGATATTTTTATCAACTCCATTGACCCAGCTGACCATTTCTTTCATGGGCACCAACTTGCGGATAAAGAAATAATCTTATGGATCAACTCTTTC
>NW_024118607.1:0-25928 GCF_003073215.2 Triticum urartu
AAGAACATTTGATGCAGTTGCTCCTGACGAAGTTTCTCAAGAGATTCAAGTTCCCAGACCTAGTTGATAACATAGAAGAACCGTGGGATGATCCGAAGATGAAAAAGATTAACAATCACGTCATGGGCATGTTCAGCAATGATTTGGCCTCCTAGAAAGGGAGGGTGAAACAAGCTATTGAGGCTGAGGAACCTCTGTCCAAGATTCTGGAAGAAAATCTGACACTTACGGAAGAGGAGTTTGAAGAGTTCAAGGACACTTGTGCTACCGAGGCAGCCAAGTCTAAGGCTGCGAAATTCAAGAGCCTTCAGCAAAGGAACACGGGGAAGCATCGCCTCGGAAGCCGTGGCTACCTCGGTAAAAGGCCCATATGGGGTAAGGAGGACGCAGAACGTGAAGCCGCGGGTCTCCCAGACCCCTTCGCGAAGTTCACCAACCCCTTGGAGCGTGACTTCATCAGGGCCCGCTACAAGTGGGACAAGGAAAAGAAGGTTTTTTACACGGACCAGATCACGAGGAAATTGATTAGACTACTGGTAATTATTCTTTTACCACCTTACATTTAGCTCCAGATCTAGTCGACTACACATTCCTAAACGGTTCACGCTCCTTCTGCAGGAGAAGCAACACCACCTTGCAGCCGAAAGCCCTACTTCTCTGATGAGGCCCAAGTGGGACACCCCTCTCAGCCGAGCCATCAACGAACTTAAGGGACTCCCTTTGGGCCAGCGACCGCAATATGGTCATGTGCACGACGCTGGAGACGGCGCCACATGGAAGGTGTTTTACAACGAGGGCCTGGAGGCCAAGAAGCAAAAAAAGAAGTTTAGTCAGGCAGACATTAACGAGAAGGTGAAGCTTGCGGTCGAGAAAAAAGCAGCTAAGGACACGAAAAAACAACCCAGGAGAAAAATGAGTTGCTACTGCAAGCAGTCAATGCAGCTGTAACTGTCTGCAGAAATGATTTTGCTACTAACTTGGTTCTAGCTATCATCAACTGGACGCAGGAAAATCCAGACAAGATGGTACATGATTTCCCGTTGCCCAGTTTCGTCGGGAGCAACTCCGTGAACAACAACACCACTGCACCATCACTTGCTCATGCAACCGGGCCTCCTCTCGCAGTCGCTCCCGCTCATAGCAGCCCGTCCTCAGTCTCTGGCATGCTAGGTGGGCCTTCATCTTTGGCTGAGCTCGACGCCATCATGGTAATTACATGTCGCACCAACATAGAATATTCCATTTTCGTTGCCTTTCGGATGTTTTACACCACAGACATATGTGTTTGCAGGCCGAAGAAACCCCGTGCACCATACTCTACTTGATCAAAGGCCAAAAGGTGGACGTGGGAAAGGGGATGATAATGAACCACTTGCAACCCACGTTCCACAACCAGCCGATCCCCGCTGGGCACTTCAGGGTTAGCTTGTCTATTGTGAAATCGGGGCACGCTCATTTGCCTCCTCCAGTATATCTTGTGGGAGAGGACGATGAGATGCCACCGCAGATTGGAAACTGCAAGGGTTGGGTGCTCCTATGGCCGAAGAATCTTATTCGTCTGGAGCCGGCCGAGAGCCCACCAATAACCACACATCAGCAACCATGTGCGGAGACCACCACCCCGCCTACGCAATTACCAGCTCCTGTAGAGCGGCGGACGACGTGATGAAGGGGGTGCAATAGTACTGGCTGATGTAATCGGTCCTATAGAACATATAATGGATGAAGAGACGGAGGTCGACCCAATGGGTTTCCTCAATACAAACGCGTATGACTGTGACATAGATATGATGAGTCAACCATATGACGAATCGGGCTATCAACATGCTAATGAGGATATGGATGACCTGCCCGGGCAGGAAGGTCGTAGCAGGGATTGCAAAAAGTCTCTCTTCATGAAATCCTCACAGGACACGCCTGAAGATGCCGCCTCGACACAGGCTCAACTAGCCGAGACCCGTACAATGCTTAGCCCGGGAACACTGGGGCAGGGGTTAAGGAAGAGTCTGGAAGGTGTGCCCAAGAAAAAAGAGAGGAAGAGATCGGGGAAGATAGCTGCCTCCAAACAAGCTAGAGCACATAGCAGCCAGATGATGGATTCTGAAGAGCGTGTACCCGTGAAAGGTGTGGCCATGTTCCACCTCACGGGCGAGCCAATGCTACCGTCGAAACCGCTGGAGGCACTATCATGGGATCTCATGAGACTGCACGACCATGTGCTGTCGATTGAGAAAAGCCTACTAGCCTCGAAGGATCCAGGATATCCGACATACGCGACTCGTGTGCCTGAGGGGAAGTGCTACGTCGACACACGACCCGCGGAGGTGTTCTTCCTGCGGTTTGACCATATCTTTGAGATGTTTCTGACAAGGCGGCTCGATTTTACAATTGTCCGCCTTTTTGCGCTACATATGAGCTCTGTCATGAAGAGAGAAGAAGTCTCGCAAATCTGTGTGGCGGATCCATACTACATGGACGAGTCTTTCTTGAGTCTCGGCGACTTTGAGCATGAAACTGCTAGGGACTACCTCCAAAACTTCATGGTACAGAATAAGGACCAGGAAATTGTCCTCCTGCCTTATCATCCAAAGTAAGTTAGTTCCGGAAACCCTTTTGTACATTTCAATCATTCCTTCTCACTCATATGAAGAATAATTTGAGGTATCTTCTCCCCGCAGCAACGGACGCGCCGTCCTTATCGTTCTTTACCCGCGAGTCTCCCACGCCGTGTATTTTGACCCTTCCAGAGACTACGAGAAGAAGGACTACACCCACATAATTAATATTCTGGATGATGCTCTCTAAGGCTTCAACATTAGAGGTGGCCACATGCAGATCAGGAAACAAAGGAACAAGAAGATGGGTTTTGCGCATAAAACTAACTTCTGCTGCATCCATGTCCCAAAACCAAGCAAGAAGGATGGATTCTACATCCTCCATCTCATGATTGAGTTCAACACGGATCACCAAAAGCTTCGCATGACAAGTAGAAATGATGAACATATCCACAAGTGGCTAGACTCTCATGGAGAAGCGGATTATAAACTTAGAGATGACTTCTTTCGCATCAAAAGGGACATTGCGACGATCATCATGAAAGAAATCATCGATGAGAAGGGGATGTTCCACCACGGCCATATATCGCGAGTTGACGTCCGAACTCGCATAGGCATGCAATGTCAAGACCTCACACCGTTCAAGAAGCTAGGGTCCATCCTCGATGATATGGAAGGATGGAACTTCTAGTGATTTACGATGCCTATGATGATGATATGTGTCGGTTGAACTTGTATACTTTCTGCAGCGATGAAACTTTGTGATGTCCATGGTCCCTGCCGAACTTGCGTAATGCTACTTTGTTTGTTTGGGTACGATGACCTGCGTACCTCTAGTTAATTAGTTTGCGTACTATATGTTGCATCTAGTTGCTAATTAACCCTTTCTTTTTCGTGTTGCTCTAATATATTTTGTTGCATATGATTGTACATCCTCTTGATGAACATGCATCTCTAACAGGTACCTAATTTCTTGATGGCGAGATGGCGGTGCTACGTCGTGTACAAAGTGAAGGTTTCGGGGGTGTACAACGAGTGGCCCGAGTGTCAGGCGCAAGTGAATGGGGTCTCGGGCGCTAGCCATAAAGGCTTGATAAGCAGACAAGAAGGAGAAGCTAGTTACTTGAGGTTCATGCTAGCGCGAGAGAGGACTCGTAACCGCCGCCTCATGTACTGCATTGTTCCGCTCTCGCTCATAGTGATAGCTCTTCTCACATATACCATTGTTTAGATGGATGATGTTGTAGTTGCAAGTATTCGAGACTGGCATGTATCGCTATTTTTGAGATGATGACGAGATACCACTTTGTGTTGGATGATGATTATGATGAGACTATTTGTATGTTTATGCTATGATTACATTTGTGGTCTCGCAGCCATTGGTATGTGTATCATGATGACATTTGTATCTGCTAAAGATTCTTCTATAAAGCCTGTTCAAATACAAACAAATATGCAGAAAAAAAACAAAAACTACTAAATTTAGCAGTAGCGAGTGGAGAAAAGTTAGCAGCAATGCCACGATAGCAGTAGCGCGTCCAGGCAAAGCGCGCTAGAGCTATTAGCAGTAGCGAGCTTCCATGAAGCACGCTGCTGCTACACTTGTGTAGCAGTAGCGCTGGTGAGCACGCGCTACTGCTACATGTTAGCTGTGCGCTGTATTAGTAGCGCCGGTCCCCGCGCTACTGATACACCTAAAACCCGCGCTGCTGCTAGCCTTTTCCCTAGTGGTGCATGCCAAAAATGTTCGTGTCCCCATTGCGTTTGCCTTCTCCAAACTCTTCCCTTTACCTTCATATGCAATGTTTTACATTCCACCGTCATACTCTTATAATTGCATGTGTAGGTTGATTGCTTGACTTGCCATAATTGCTAAAATCTGCCCACAACTAAAATTGGGAAAATGAAAGATTTTTATTTGGTCAAGTAGTCTAACCACCACCACCCCCTCTAGACATACTTTCGATCCTACAAGTGGTATCAGAGCTTTGGTCTCTGTAAGCCTTGATTTCCATAGCTTTGGTGATCATAGCCTTGGTTTCACAACCTAGGAGAGTATGGCGTCTAGTGGGGGTAACTATCACCGTAGAGGCCATTATTTTGATGGTACAAATTTTGCTAGTTGGAAGCATAAGATGAAAATGCATATTCTTAGTCATAACCCCGTCGTTTGGGTTGTTGTTCATATTGGCTTGCAAGGTGAATTCTTTGAGGATGGTAGAGAACCGGATCATGAAGCTATCGCGAAGGAATTGAAGATGTTGTAATACAATACTCAAGCTTGTGATATTCTCTTCAATGGATTGTGCCTCGAAGAATTCAAGAAAATCAGCCGCCTTGAGAATGCAAAGGAAATTTAGGATACTTTGGTTGATATGCACGGAGGTACAGAGTCCGTCAAGGAATCCAAGTTGGATGTGCTTCAAAGTCAACTCGACAAGTTCAAGATGAAGGATGGTGAAGGAGTCACCAAAATGTACTCTAGGCTTGCTCCCATCACAAATGAGATTGCCGGCTTAGGAAGTGAAGAGATGACCGACAAATTCATCGTCAAGAAGATCCTTAGAGCTTTGTATGGCAAATATAATACGATGTGCACATTGATCCAAATTATGCCCAATTACAAAGATCTCAAGCCCACAAAAGTCATCGGTAGAATTATTGCTCATGAGATGTCACTCAAGGATAAGGAAGAGCTCCACAACAAGTCAAGTGGTGCATACAAGCTTCAAGTAATGCACTGATACATCTTCAATGTATTTATAATTTTTATTGTTCCATGTTGTTATATTACTCCCTCTGTTCACTTTTGTAAGTCATTTCAGACAACTCAAAATGCGATGTTTTGTACATTGTCTGAAATGTCTTCAAGGTCTTATAAAAGTGAACATAGGGAGTATCATTCTTGGATGTTTTACAATCATTTTATATCATTTTTTGGGACTAACCTATTGACATAGTGCCAAGTGCCAGTTGTTGTTTTCTGTTTTTTACATCGCAGAAAATCAATATCAAACGGAGTCCAAATGCAGCGAAATGTTTTGTGGATTTTTTGGACCAGAAGATACCAGATGGGCCAGAGAAGCACCCGGGGGGGTGCCCCAAGGGGGGCACAGGTGGGTTTTGCCCACCTTGGTGGCCTCCCACACCGCCTCTTCGCTCTATAAATACCTCCTTGCTCCAGAAACCCTAGGGGAGTCGACGAAATACTATTCCAACCGCTGCAAGTTCCAAAACCACGAGATCCAATCTAGAGCCCTATTCCGGCACTCCGTCGAAGGGGAACACGATGACGGAGGGGTTAATCATCCTCATTGGTGCCTCTCTGATGATGCATGAGTAGTTCAACTCAGACTTACGGGTCCGTAGGTAGTAGCTAGATGGCTTTTCTCTCTCTTTGTATCTCAATACAACGGTCTCTTAGAGATCTATTTGATGTAATGACTTTTTGCGGTGTGTTTGTTGGGATCCGATGAATTGTCAGTTTATGATTCGATTTGTCTTGATTTAATATCCAATCTTGATTGTTATAGCCTCATATTTCTTCTCTGATATTTGGGTTTTGTTTGGCCAACTTGATCTATTTATCTTGCAATGTGAAGAGGTGCTTTGTAATGGGTTCAATCTTGCAGTGTCCTTTCCCAGTAACAGAAGGGGCAGCAAGGCACGCATATATCATTGCTATTAAGGATAAAAAGATGGGGTCTATTCCTACATGAATAGATCTTGTCTACATCATGTCATTGTTCTTATTGCATTACTCTGTTTTTCCCTGAACTTAATACACTAGATTCATGCTGGATAGCGGTCGATGTGTGGAGTAATAGTAGTAGATGCAGGCAGGAGTCGGTCTACTAATCTTGGACGTTATGCCTATATACATGATCATTGTCTTGGATATCATCATAATTATTTGCTTTTTTATCAATTGCACAACAGTAATTTGTCTACCCACCGTTGCTATTTTCTCGAGAGAAGCCACTAGTGAAATCTACGGCCCTCGGGTCTATTTTCCTATCATATACTTTCAGATCCACATTGCCAATTGCCTTTTCTTTTATTTGCTTCTTTTATTTTTAGATCTATATTATGAAAAACCCAAAAATACCTTGTTGCGTTTTATTTACTCTTATTTGCATCTATCAATCTACTACGATTTTATCTTATCCTTACGTCACTTTTTGGAACCGCTACCTGAAAGGGATTGACAACCCCTTTAACGCGTCAGGTTGCAAGTACTTGTTATTTGTGTGCAGGTACTGTTTACGTAGTGTTGCATGGTTCTCCTACTGGTTCGATAACCTTGGTCTCATCACTGAGGGAAATACCTTACTGTTGCAATGCTGCATCCTCCCTTATTCCTTGGGGAAACACCGAGGCATCTCAAGCGACATCAAAGGAACTTTTTGGTGTCATTGCCGGGGAGACATCATCAACATCTACCAGGTTCCTAATCACAAATCTCATCTCCTTGCAATTTACATTATTTCCTATTTACCTCTCATTTTCATGTCCCCCACTTCACAAAAATTTGTCGTTTTATTCGCTTTTTCGTTCGCTGTTTTCTCGTTAGATCTTTAGTTTGCTTGTGTTGCCATGTGCGTTCTATATGCTTGCATCTTCGCTTGCTAAAAGACTATTGATATGGATCCCCATGCACTTTCTAATCTTTTTAAAAGATCCAATCATGATGAACCAATTGCTAGTGAGTTGAGTGCACTAGATTATCTTTATGAACTTTTGCTTGAGATTCATGAATTTGAAAATTGTGATGAAGAAATTTATGAAGTGATTCATGATAGCTCCTTGAATGAAAAGCATGATGGCAATGATTTTAATATAAATTCTATTAATGTCAATTGTGCTAATAATATGCAAAGCTCCAAGATTGGGGATGCTAATTTTGCTATGTCTACTACTTATTGCAATGATCATGATTGGGGGGATTTTCCTTATGATCTTGAAAATTTATTTTAGTCTCATGATGAATATGTTTGCAATTATATTGAAAGTGGGTTCGGAAGAGTGTCAACTCTAGGTAAAAATAATCCCACATATTTGGAGAGTGTTCAATCTTACGAATTTTTTGATAAAAGTGGTCTTGGAGAGGTCATGACTTTATTTGATGATAATCCCACTCTTTTGGAAGAGTGTCAACTTTGCAAGCATGTGGATCATGTCGAGAATATGCTATGTGATAGCTATATTATTGAATTTGAACATGATCCCACATATAATTATTACGAGAGAGGGAAATATGGTTGTAGAAATTTTCATGTTGCTAAATTACCTTTCGTTATGTTGAGACCGTTAATGTTTTATTCCTCTTCTGTGCGTATCTTAGATGTTTCTTGTCTTGATAATTTGTTTGCTTATAAAATTCCTATGCATAGGAAGTATGTTAGACTTAAATGTGTTTGTCACATGTATCATGATGCTTTCTTTGTTCTTCAATTCTTGTCTTTTATGTGAGCATTATTGAAATCTTATGCCTAGCTAGGGGCATAAAATGATAGCGCTCGTTGGGAGGCAACCCAACTTGTATCTTTTTGCTTTTTGGTTTTCTTGTTGTTTTCAATAAAATACCCAATTATGCCTTTGTTTAGATGTGTTTTGTGGTTTAAATTAGTGTTTGTGCCAAGCAAAGCCTTTGGGATCATGTTGGGTGATAGTTTATTTGATCTTGCTGAAAAACAGAAACTTTTGCGCGATAAAAATACCGATTATTTTTGCATAAGATTAATATGAAAATTCCCTACGTTGTCCTAATTTTTCAGAATTTTTGGAGTTACAGAAGTATTTGAAATATTCAGATTGCTACAAACTGTTCTGTTTTTGACAGAATCTGTTTTCGTTGTGTTATGTGCTCGTTTGGTTGATTCTATGGTTTCCTTTGAAGAGTTTTTGCCATGGAAAAGTTAAATATAGTAGATATAATACAATAACAAAATATGAATGGGTTTGCAACAGTACTTAAAGTAGTGATTTGCTTTCTTATAAGAATGGATCTCATGAAGTTTTGTTGAGTTTTGTGTGATTGAAGTTTTCAAGTTTGCGGTGAGATCGCGATGGATGAAGGAATAAGGATTAGCAAAAGTCTAAGCTTGGGGATGCCCGAGGTGCCCCAAGATAATATTCAAGAAGTATTAAGCAACTAAGCTTGGGGATGCCCCCGAGTGACATCCCCTCTTTCTTCTAACAACCATCGGTATTTTACTTGAAACTATATTTTTATTCGTCACATATTATGAGTTTTGCTTGGAGGTCTTTATGATATAAGTCTTTGTTTGTTTTTCTTTTTAATTTTTAATAAGCATCCTTGCTGTACACACCTATTTTGGAGAGCCAAATTATGTTATGCTTGCTCCTATGCTTCACTTAAATTTTTTAGAGCCTTGGAATTGCTCTAGTGCTTCACTTATATCTTTTTGAGCACAGTGTGCTTTGTTATCTTTGAAGAAATTCTCTCATGCTTTACTTAGATTAATTCGAGAGAAATAAATATGGTGCTCATGTTCTTCACTTATATTTGTTTGAGCTTATGAAAAGCAACAGATGAAACTAGTTCCGAAGTGATAGATATCCAAGGAGGATATAATAAAAACTTTCATGAAGATAATTGGACAAAATAAACTTGATTCTTTGAAATAGTTTTGAGATATGATGATAGTGATATGTGAGTCATGTTGATGAGTAATGCTTTAGTAAGAATATTAGTGTTAAGGCTTGTGATTCCCTATGCAAGCACTAAAGTCAATAGTTATGCAATGAAATTACATCCTACTTGCGGTGCATTATTTGGTGTTTGTTATACTTAATCCTCGCTTATGAGATTTTTCGTTTCTTGGTTGGATGCTTCTCAATCTTTTTCTAGCCTTCATTTGCACTAAGTATGATCACTACTTGTGCATCCAAAATTGTTTAAACCATTTTTTGCCACATGAGTCCACTATACCTACCTATATGTGGTATTCTTTTGCCGTTTTAAGCAAATTTGTATGTGCCATCTCTAATTTTCAAAAATAAATTTCTCTTTTGTATGCTCGTACCGCTCATGAAATGGTAGGGGGTGGATGATATATTTTCATGCTAGACGTGTTATTATCATGATGAGTATTTATTCACATGTCATTGCACAAGAGTACGGTAAAGGTATTAGGGATGCCAAGTCCCGAAATGAAAAATGAATTTACTTTATGTTGTCAAATAATAAATTCCTTGGAAAGTGTTGGTATGGATGACACCCGTGGATTCGGTTAGCCGTGGAATGTGAAAGTATGGTGGAAAAAGGAATAAACTTTATTTTCTATTTGGGAACCGCCTATAATATATCTAGCATGGAAAGTATTGGGAACTACTCGATCGTTTTCGTTGACAGGAAAAGCATGCCACCCAGAATGTTTTATCTCTATCTTTTTTGCTTTGAGCTCTGGCACCTCTACAAATCCCTACTTCCCTCTGCGAAGGGCCTTTCTATTTACTTTGTGCAATTTTTATTTTTACTTGAGTCTCCATATTCTCTTATAAAGCACCAACTAAGGGGCACTATGATCGTACTTGAGCATTGGGTGTAGCTAATATGCGAGTGTGTTTCATGAATGGATCAATGATTGAGCATAATGGACTAGGGATAACTTGCTTTAGTGTTGATATTTTAAAAGACATGGTTGTTTGTTGATGTGCTTGTGTATTAAAGTCCTCATGTCAAAACTAGACTATTGCTCTGAACCATATAAAACTCCAATTGTCCATGCTATAAAGGAAAGAATATGTGATGAACATGTTAGGCAGCATTCCACATCAAAAATTCCGTTTTATCATTTATGTACTCGAGGACGAGTAGGAAGTAAGCTTGGGGATGCTGATACATCTCCAACGTACCTATAATTCTTGGATGTTTTACATGCTGTTATATTATCATTCTTGGATGTTTTACAATCATTTTATATCATTTTTTGGGACTAACCTATTGACACAGTGCCAAGTGCCAGTTGCTATTTTCTGCTTGTTTTTTACATTACAGAAAATCAATATCAAACGGAGTCCAAATGCAGCGAAACTTTTTGTGCATTTTTTTGGACCAGGTGGGCCAGAGAAGAACCTGGGGGATGCCCCGAGGGGGGCACAACCCACCAGGGAGCGCCTGGGCCCCCAGTGGGTTGTGCTCACCTCGGTGGTCTCCCACACTGCCTCTTCGCTCTATAAATACCTCCTTGCTCTAGAAACCCCATGGGGGTCGACAAAATTCTATTCCAGCCGCCGCAAGTTCCAGAACCACGAGATCCAATCTAGAGCCCTATTCCGGCACTCCGCCGGAGGGGAACACGATCACAGAGGGGTTCATCATCCTCGTTGGTGCCTCTCCGATGATGCGTGAGTAGTTCAACTCAGACCTACGGGTCCATAGGTAGTAGCTATATGGCCTTTTCTCTCTTTGTATCGCAATACAACGGTCTCTTGGAAATCTATTTGATGTAATGACTTTTTGCGGTGTGTTTGTTGGGATCTGATAAATTATGAGTTTATGATCGGACTTGTCTTGATTTAATATCCAATCTTGATTTTTATAGCCTCGTATTTCTTCTCCAATATTTGGGTTTTGTTTGGCCAACTTGATCTATTTATCTTGCAATGTGAAGAGGTGCTTTGTAATGGGTTCGATCTTGCACTGTCCTTTCCCAGTGACAGAAGGGGTAGCAAGGCACACATGTATCGTTGCTATTAAGGATAAAAAGATGGGGTCTATTCCTACATGAATAGATCTTGTCTACATCATGTCATCATTCTTATTGCATTACTCCATTTTTCCATGAACTTAATAAACTAGATGCATGCTGGATAGCGGTTGATGTGTGGAGTAATAGTAGTAGATGCAGGCAGGAGTCGGTCTACTAATTTTGGACGTGATGCATATATACATGATCGTTGTCTCGGATATCATCATAATTATTTGCTTTTCTATCAACTGCCCAACAATAATTTGTCTACCCACCGTTGCTATTTTCTCGAGAGAAACCACTAGTGAAATCTACAGCCCCTGAGTCTATTTTCCTATCATATACTTTCAGATCCATATTGCCAATTGCCTTTTTCTTTTATTTTCTTCTTTTATTTTCATATCTATATTATCAAAAACCAAAAAATACCTTGTTGCGTTTTATTTACTTTTATTTGCATCTATCAATCTACTACAATTTTATCCTATCGTTACGTCACTTTTTGGCACCGCTACCCGAAAGGGATTGACAACCCCTTTAACACGTCGGGTTGCAAGTATTTGTTATTTGTGTGCATGTACTGTTTACGTAGTGTTGCGTGGTTCTCCTACTGATTCGATAACCTTGGTCTCATCACTGAGGCAAATACCTTACCATTGTTGTGCTGCATCCTCCCTTATTCCTTAGGGAAACACCGGCGCATCTTAAGCGACATCAAAGGAACTTTCTAGCATCGTTGCCGGGGAGACATCATCAACATCTACCAGGTTCCTAATCAAAAATCTCATCTCCTTGCAATTTACATTATTTGCCATTTGCCTCTCGTTTTCATCTCCCCCACTTCACAAAAATTTGCCGTTTTATTCACCCTCTTTTTCGTTCACCGTTTTCTCATCAGATCCTTTGTTTGCATGTGTTACCATGTGTGTTCTATATGCTTGCATCTTCGCTTGCTAAAAAGCTATTGATATGGATCCCCATCCACTTGCTAATCTTTTTAAAAGACCCAATCATGATGAACCAATTGCTAGTGAGTTGAGCGCACTAGATTATCTTTATGAAGTTTTGCTTGATATTCGTGAATCTGGAAATTGTGGTGATGAAATCTATGAAGTGATTAATGATAGCTCCTTGCATGAAAAGCATGATTGCAATGATTTTACTATAAATTCTATTAATGTCAATTGATCTAATAATATGCGAAACCCCAAGCTTGGGGATGCTAATTTTGCTATGTCTAGTACTTATTGCAATGATCATGATTGGGTTGGTTTTCCTTATGATCTTGAGAATTTATTTAAGCCTCATGATGAATATGTTTGCAATTATATTGAAAGTGGGTTCGAAACAGTGTCAACTCTAGGTAAAAATAATCCCACATATTTGGAGAGTGTTCAATCTTATGAATTTTTTGATAAAAGTGGGCTTGGAGAGGTCATGACTTTATTTGATGATAATCCCACTATTTTGGAAGAGTGTCAACTTTGCATGCATGTGGATCATGTATAGAATATGCTATGTGATAGCTATATTATTGAATTTGAACATGATCCCACATATAATTGTTATGAGAGAAGGAAATATGTTTGTAGAAATTTTCATGTTACTAAATTACCTCTCGTTATGTTGAGACCGTTAATGTTTTATTCCTCTTCTTTGCATATCTTAGATGTTTCTTGTCTTGATAATTTGTTTGCTTACAAAATTCCTATGCATAGGAAGTATGTTAGACTTAAATGTGTTTGTCACATGTATCATGATGCTCTCTTTGTTCTTCAATTCTTGTCTTTTATGTGAGCATCATTGAAATCTTATGCCTAGCTAGAGGCATAAAATGATAGCGCTCGTTGGGAGGCAACCCAACTTGTATCTTTTTTGCTTTTTGATTTTCTTATTGTTTTCAATAAAATACCCAATTATGCCTCATGTGTTTTTGTGGTTTAAATTAGTGTTTGTGCCAAGCAAAGCCTTTGGGATCATGTTGGGTGATAGTTGATTTGATCTTGCTGAAAAACAGAAACTTTTGTGCTCAAAAAAATAATTATCATTTTTAACAGAATCACAATAAAAATAGTGATTATTTTTGCAGAAGATTAATATGCAAATTTCCTAAGTTGTCCTAATTTTTCAGATTTTTTGGAGTTACAGAAGTATTCGAAATATTCAGATTGCTACAGATTGTCCTATTTTTGACAGATTCTGTTTTCGTTGTGTTATATGCATGTTTTGATGATTCTATGGCTTCCTTTGAAGAGTTTTTTCCATGGTAACGTTAAAATACAGTAGATACCATACGGTAAAAAAATATGAATGGGTTTCCAACAGTACTTAAAATAATGATTTGCTTTCTTATACTAACAGATCTCATGAAGTTTTGTTGAGTTTTGTGTGATTGAAGTTTTCAAGTTTTGGGTGAGATCGCGATGGATGAAGGAATAAGGATTAGCAAAAGGCTAAGCTTGGGGATTCCCGAGGCACCCCAAGATAATATTCAAGAAGTATCAAGAAACTAAGCTTTGGGATGCCCCCGAGCGGCATCCCCTCTTTCTTCCAACAACATCGGTATTTTACTTGAAACTATATTTTTATTCGTCACATATTATGAGTTTTGCTTGGAGTGTCTTGTATGATATGAGTCTTTTTTTGTTTTTATTTTTAATTTTGAATAAGCATCCTTGTTGTACACACCTATTTTGGAGAGCTAAATTATGCCATGCTTGCTCCTATGCTTCACTTAAATTTTTTAGAGCCTTGGAATTGCTCTAGTGCTTCGCTTATATCTTTTTGAGCACGGTGTGCTTTGTTATCTTTGAAGAAATTATGTCATGCTTTACTTATATTAGTTTGAGAGAAAGAAATATGATGCTCATGTTCTTCACTTATATTTGTTTGAGCTTAATAAAAGCAACATATGTAACTAGTTCCAAAGTGATAGATATCGAAGGAGGATATAAGAAAAAACTTTCATGAAGATCATTGGACAAAATAAACTTGATTCTTTGAAATAGTTTTGAGATACGATGATAGTGATATGTGAGTCATATTGATGAGTAATGCTTTAGTAAGAATATTGGTGTTAAGGCTTGTGATTCCCTATGCAAGCACGAAAGTCAATAGTTATGCAATGAAATTACATCCTACTTGTGGTGCATTATTCGGTGTTAATTATGCTTAATGCTCGCTTATGAGATTTTTCGTTTCTTGGTTGGATGCTTCTCAATATTTTGCTAGCCTTCATTTGCAAAAGAATGATCACTACTTGTGCATCCAAAATCCTTTAAACGAGTTTTTGGCACATGAGTCCACTATACCTACCTATATGCGGTATTCTTTTGCCATTCTAAGAAAATTTGTATGTGCCATCTCTAATTTTCAAAATAAATTTCTCTTTTGTGTGCTCATACCACTCATGAAATGGTAGGGGTGGCTGATATATTTCCATGCTAGATGTGTTATTCTCAAGATGAGTGTTTTTTCACTTTTCATTGCACGAGAGTACGACAAAGGTATTAGGGATGCCGAGTCTCGAAATGAAAAATGGATTTACTTTATGTTGTAAAATAATAAATTCCTTGGAAAGTGTTGGTATGGATGGCACCCGTGGATTCGGTTAGCCGTGGAATGTGAAAGTATGGTGGAAAAAGTAATAAACTTTATTTTCTATTTGGGAACCGCCTATAATATATCTAGCATGGAAAGTATTGGGAACTACTCGATAATTTTTGTTGACTGGAAAAGCATGCCACCCAATTTTTTTATCTCTATCCTTTTCGCTTTGAGCTCTGGCACCTCTACAAATCCCTACTTCCCTTTGCGAAGGGCCTTTCTATTTACTTTATGGAATTTTTATTTTTTACTTGAGTCTCCCTCTTATCTTATAAAGCACCAACTAAGGGGCACTATGATTGTACTTGAGCATTGGGTGTAGCTAATATGCGAGTGTGTTTCATGAAATGGATCAACGATTGAGCATAATGGGCTAGGGATAACTTGCTTTAGTGTTGATATTTTGAAAGACATGGTTGTGTGTTGATGTGATTGAGTATTAAAGTCCTCATGTCAAAACTAGACTATTGCTTTGAACCATATAAAAGTCCAATTGTCCATGCTATAAAGGAAACAATATGTGATGAACATGTTAGGCAACATTCCACGTCAAAAATTCTGTTTTTATCATCTGCCTACTCGAGGACGAGCAGGAATTAAGCTTGGGGATGCTGATACGTCTCCAACGTATCTATAATTTTTGATCGTTCCATGTTGTTATATTATCATTCTTGGATGTTTTACAATCATTTTATATCATTTTTTGGGACTAACCTATTGACATAGTGCCAAGTGCTAGTTGCTATTTTCTGCTTGTTTTTACATCGCAGAAAATCAATATCAAACGGAGTCCAAATGCAGCGAAACTTTTTGTGGAATTTTTTGGACCAGAAGACACCAGATGGGCCAGAGAAGCACCTGGGGGTGCCCCGAGGGGGGCACAACCCACCAGGGCACGCCCGGGCCCCAGTGGCCTCTCGCACCGCCTATTCACTCTATAAATACCTCCTTGCTCTAGAAACCCTAGGGGAGTCGACAAAATTCTATTCCAGCCATCGCAAGTTCCAGAACCACGAGATCCAATCTAGAGCCCTATTCCGGCACTCCGCCGGAGGGGAACACGATCATGGAGGGGTTCATCATCCTCATTGGTGCCTCTCCGATGATGAGTGAGCAGTTCAACTCAGACGTACGGGTCTGTAGTTAGTAGCTAGATGACTTTTTCTCTCTTTGCATCTCAATACAACGGTCTCTTGGAGATTTATTTGATGTAATGACTTTTTGCGGTGTGTTTGTTGGGATCCGATAAATTGTGAGTTTATGATCAGATTTGTCTTGATTTAATATCCAATCTTGATTGTTATAGCCTCGTATTTCTTCTCCTATATTTAGGTTTTGTTTGGCCAACTTGATCTATTTTTCTTGCAATGTGAAGAGGTGCTTTGTAATGGATTCGATCTTGCGGTGTCCTTTCCCAGTGACAGAAGGGGTAGCAAGGCACACATGTATCGTTGCTATTAAGGATAAAAAGATGGGGTCTATTCCTACATGAATAGATCTTGTCTACATCATGCCATCGTTCTTATTGCATTACTCTATTTTTCCATGAACTTAATACACTAGATGCATGCTGGATAGCGGTCGATGTGTGGAGTAATAGTAGTAGATGCAGGCAGGAGTCGGTCTACTAATCTTGGACGTGATGCCTATATACATGATCATTGTCTTGGATATCAACGTAATTATTTTTCTTTTCTATCAATTGCCCAATAGTAATTTGTCTACCCACTATTGCTATTTTCTCGAGAGAAGCCACTAGTGAAATCTATGGCCCCCGGGTCTATTTTCCTATCATATACTTTCAGATCCATATTGCCAATTGCCTTTTCTTTTATTTGCTTCTTTTATTTTCATATCTATATTATCAAAAACCCAAAAATACCTTGCTGCGTTTTATTTAGTTTTATTTGCATCTATCAATCTACTACAATTTTATCCTATCCTTATGTCACTTTTTGGCACCGCTACCCGAAAGGGATTGACAACCCCTTTAATGAGTCGGGTTGCAATTATTTTTTATTTGTGTGTAGGTATTGTTTACGTAGTGTTGCGTGGTTCTCCTACTGGTTTGATAACCTTGGTCTCATCACTGAGGGAAATACCTTACCGTTGTTGTGCTTCATCCTCCCTTATTCCTTGGGGAAACACCGACGCATCTCAAGCGACATCATGCTCCTACAACGTAAAATGACAAGCAAGTCTCCAATGAAGAATTGAGCTTAATGGTGAAAAATGTGAACATGTTCTACAAGAGTAGAAGCAAAGAGAGAAGCTCCAAGTCAAGGTCCCGCAATTAAAAAAGATCTTCTATTCGTGATCGTAATTGCTACAATTGTGGAAGACCCCGACACTATTCCAATGAGTGTACAACTCTCTACAAGAAAAGAGAAGATTCGCCAAAAAGGAGGGGTAGAAGAGATGAATCACCTCCAAGAGAGAGAGAAGGAGTAGGGATGATCGTTATGAACGAAGACCCTCTCGAAAAACAAGGATTTGGAAAGGAAATACAAGTCATGAAAGAGTTACACAAGACGAATACATCAAGCTCATGTTGGTGAATGGGTTTCCGGCTCCGATTCTGACAACTACTCTGAGAGAAGCTATCACTCCGACTCTGAATCTACTCAAGATGAAGGTGTTGCCAGTCTTGCACTAGTGTCATCCAACTCCCATGACAAATTTGATTCACCAAATGAAGGAATTGGAAGATGCTTCATGGCTAAAGGCCCCAAGGTATCACACCCCGAGTATCTTGATTTCAATAGTGATGAAGATGATTTTCTAGGTGATGATGATTTACTTGTTGAAAAAACTAGTGATGAAAAGTATAATGAACTTGCTAGTAGTAATGTAATCAAGATGAAACGAATGAAAATGCTAAGAAGGAGATTGAGCATCTAACTATAGAACTAAACACTCTTAAGTTAGCTCATGAAACAACTCAAGAGGGTTATAGAGAGCTCCAAAGAACTCATGAGAAGGTATGCTTCAAGAAGCTAAATTTAGAGCAAGAGCATGAGTTCCTAAAACTAATCCATGATGATCTTCGAGAGAATAGTTCTTGTTACATTGCCAAACATCTCCTCTTGTCTACTTACACGCCATAAGTTACACCTAGTAACAAGAGAAAGAAAGATTCTTCTTCTAGTAGTAACAATAACCATGCTAAATCCGATATTGTTGCTTCTAGTAATTCTCTTGATTCCACTAATGATTCTATTAGCCAAGTTACACTTGAGCAAGGAAATAGCTTATTGAAGGGAATTATAGAGAAAGGTGTTTACAAGAGTCTTGTCGGGAGTAAGCAATTCGACGAAATTGTACGCAAGCAAGGAAGACACCGGAAGAATCAAGGTGTTTCTTTTGAATGGAAGTTCAATGCCAATGGAGTTGAATGGGAAGAAGATCAATACCCCAAGGTTAAGTTTGTTCCTCAACAAGAGAAGTATGACCCCACTTCTTTTGAGGGAACACACACTGGTACGCGTCGGTGCTATACAAACGGTTTTTAACCCCTTTCTGCGATGACATTTGGAACCGTCGCCTAGTGAGTGACGGTGATAGGGGGGTCCTTCCCACACAACCCAGAAACCGTCGGGGATAGGGAGCCAAGATGCATATACAGTACCACTACTCATTTGTGCTCGCATTGCCATCGCAGTCGATATTCTGTGGTGATGCGTTTATGATGCGCGACCCATCACAAACGGTTCACTATTATAGAACGTGTATGATAAGCTTTTCCCAAACCATATGCGATAGCCAATTGAGAAGATTAGCTAATCGTCGTACGAGTGTCGGACAGGATTACGAAACATCGGACCATCATAACATCGTCATACACGACAACTATCGCACACGCTATTCTGTGGTGTAACGTTTGTGATGCATAATTCATCAGAAACAGTTCATGGTTGCGAATCATGTAAGATAAGGCAACTCACACAAACATTTAGTTTGCCCACACCGTTTGTGATATTTTCTAACATCGCACACGCTTTGCAAATGGAAATTATGTGCATGCTTGCACACGTGTCCTCTCTGTGAACCATCTCGGATTATGGTGTATATCGCAGACGTTTGTGTTTTACAAACCATGTGTGTCATAACGACCTGGAGAGCGTAATTTCACCGTAATTTAATTGCTGCTACCGGATTTGAATTTGAATTTGAATGTATGCTACAACTTTACTTATATCCATCAGGTTCAAACAACCAATGCATTATACGATTCATAGGTACATATGTTCAAGAATTACATAAGAACCAAATAAAGAATGATGAACCACAATTGTATACTTGTACTATTAAAGATGGTAAAGAAAGAGGTGAAATATATTCTGGTTGCTGAACAAGGTGAAGCAGAATGCCCATATTGTGCCCTCCTCCATGCAGAAGGCACGCACGACTCTAGTCCAAACCTTTGTGATGGCCGACCGCCCATCCTTCACGGTCTTCATGAAAACATCTAGATAATCATCGTGTTCTGGTAGAAATACTTTAACCTTTGTATGCCCACCAATCATGTAGTTTAAGAGGTAATCTTGAGTAAACTACTTTGGCAACCACAGCAAAAGAAAAATATTCATACATTGTCATCTAACACAACTCATTATGGGCAGTAAACAGAAGGCTGCAGAGTTCTTACCTACCATCCTGCAGTTCGCTGTTGTCTTGGATAAAGTGTAAACAAATAGTTTAATTGTCATCTTTAGACCCATTTTACTAACAATCTTTATCAGCTTCCTCACTTGATGCTGGTTCATCGATATCTCATTGCCCCATACGCAGAAAGGGTCGAAGCGCGGATCTTTACCAATGATATATGTACCTAAAAGCACCAATCTATAAAGATACTAAGCTCCCACGATTTGAAGCGCTCTGGTGCTTCGGGGTTTGTGGGGTCGTTGTGGGACCTGCATGTAAGGTTGTCTATTGCTTAGTTTTATTTCCTCTTCTCTCTTTATTTTCTTGCAGGTTTTAATTATTAGCGCTTATTAAAATTTGTGAACATTAAAAAGAAAAAAATATTTTTGCTTCATTAATATTTATTACATTCGTGAGTATTTTGAAGTTCATGTGTATTTTTAAAGTTTGTGAACTTTTTTAAAATTTGAAACTTGTTTAATTTGCAAATGTTTTTTAATCCATGAATATATTTTTAACTCATAAACATTTTCAACAATTCATGGTTTTGTAAATTCACATATTTTGGAAAAATCCTTGAACATATTTGAATTAAACTAACCTATTTATTTTTTAAAAAATAGTCCATTTTTCTGAGCGAGTAGTGGGGCGAGCGAAAAAAAGCTAACCGACTAAGAGGAATAGGGAGTCAAACTAAGTGAGCGAGAGCTCGTGGGCCGATCCATGTGAGTGTTATAGCGGCAATTTCATGATTTTAGTGTGGATAGGACCTCTCAAGAGGCTCAAACGACCACCATCTCGGTGTCACCGAGACCGACACGTGTGAAGACACCACAACGACACACCAAAAAACTTCATTCTCCTCTAGAAATATTGTCTCCAACAAAAACCTGACATGATATACAAATAAAAAAACACCGTCATAATGTAATTAAAACACAAGACAACATTTGATAAAATCCAAACAAAACAGCCGACCGTGGCACTCTACTAGATATAAAAGAATTAATCCCACGGGTGAAGAACGGCGCGATGAAGCGCATGTTAGCCTCTAGTTAATATTAGAAGCTAAACAATAATTGCACAATGATGTAGTAAAACACTCTTTATAATATCTTATAACATCCAATATACTCACATATTAGATGAATTAACATCTTATATTATGGGCCGAAAGGAGTTTAGTGCATTCTTACAAATTATCGACTGAGTAACTGCTGCTGTATCCATGGGCTACAATTAGTTTGAGCTAGTTCGGGCTCAAATAGCCCTAAAGTATATCTAAACATGAGGGGCTAGTTTGAGCTAGTTGCATCTATAACCCACCCAAAAAAATATCCAACCAAAGAGGTGCTAATTGGAGCTAGTTCTCCTAGTGCATTTATTGTCAATCTAACCCTACCATCCAAACAACTCTTTGGATGGAGTTAGTTCAGGGTTAGTCATGAGCTAGAAACTAACTCTAACCTCTAGCTAAGTTGAGTATCCAAACAGGGTTGTGTTGTTGTTGTTGCTGCTGCTCTTCTATGTATATCTAGACATCATCAAAATATTAATGTAACACTCTTCCTTGTTGCTATGTAGCCTAGGATTGCATATTTAGACATTAAGTACAGTGCATGTTGCTATGTAGCCTCAAATATATTACATATGGCCCTAGTTAACCTAACGATAAATGGGTTGCAGATATATTCAGTTAAAAGTCTGATTCGCCAATTAGTCCCTTATCAGCCCCCGGCCTATATGGTACCAGCTACCGATATCCTAAACAGTTAGCATATATAAGCCATGGGATGAAACTAACCTCGATGGAAAACAACATTCGTTCCCAAAATTGTCCCGTGTAGGTACATCGAGAAGCATGTTAAGCACAACAGGCTAAACATCAACCAAAATTATCCATGGTAGACAAAATAATCTCCAAAAGATAGCTTCAGTGTGCAGGTTTAAGCACGCTAGTAAGGCAAAACAAGTGGAAAGGTGTGTTAACTGCAACATGCCTAACATTTAACAACAAGCAAGCATAGTCATTCAAACTGGTATTGTGCCGGTCTAAGTACACTAGTTATTGTTAAATAAAAATGGAAAGGCGTGTTAACTACAAGATGCAGCAACCAAATGTAGTCATTCATAGTGGTATTGTTGAAACTGGTAGTGATGAAATTGAACTGCACAGTTCATACTTGCACATATAGAACATCACGTTGTGAATAACTGGAATAAACAAGGCATACTATGAACAACCAAAGATAGCATTTGAAACTGGACATATGCTAACTACAAACAACCGAACAATCAAAAAACTTTAAAAGAGGCATATGCTAGCTATAATAGGCTTAACAGCAAGCAAATATATGCGTTCCTATCGGTATGTTTAAAACTAGATTGATGAAATGTACTGCATAGTAAATAATTGCACATATAGAACATCACATTGTGAAGAACTGAAATAAACAAGGAATACTGCAAACAACCAGATATAGTAATTAAAATTGGACATATTCTCACTACACTACAAAAGGGACTCAAAAAAAAATCAAGTGTTTCTCCCCTGTGAAGAGGCACGGCAAAACAAATCATGGGTTTCCTCACTTGTCACAGATGGGATTGTTCCCGTGGGAAGAGCACGAACCCTGGATGCGCTCCATGTTGTCGCAGATGGGCTCCTTCCCCACGACTGTAGGGTGCCCTCCCTAATGTCGCAGGTGGGCGCTTTCCCCTTGGAAGAGCAGATGGGCTATTTCCCCTTGGAAGAGCCGGAGAGGGTGCCCTCCTCGTGGTCGCCGTCGATGAGGTCTGACTTGGAAGCTGTGGATCCCAAGCCAGCGTCGTAGAATGTGTCCTTCAGAAATGACAAAAGGGGCTCGATGGCGATGTAGGATGGCAAATTGTTGACACTGAGCCAGAGGAGATCAGCGGCGGGGCCATGGATGAGTTCGACGGCGGTTGAACCCGAGGGGTTGGGATGGGCCACTTAACCTGTGACATAGCCCGCCTCAGGCCATCGCCGTCATTGACCTCTATGTTGTAGCCGGTGGCCTAGACATGCCCACATACTCTAGCCCGCTGCTTGAGTGCGGATGGCAAATTGTTGACACTGAGCCAGAGGAGATCAGCGGCGGGGCCATGGATGAGTTCGACGGCGGTTGAACCCGAGGGGTTGGGATGGGCCACTTAACCTGTGACATAGCCCGCCTCAGGCCATCGCCGTCATTGACCTCTATGTTGTAGCCGGTGGCCTAGACATGCCCACATACTCTAGCCCGCTGCTTGAGTGCCTGCCGCCAGTAATGGTCGTCAGCTTCCTCGGCGACGTCGGGCGAAGAGACCGCGATACACCTCTTTTGGGCCAGTTGCTCCTTGAGCTCCACAGGAATCGTAGCCAGGCTTAGGCTGTGATGCTCTAGAGTGGGGGATGGGGATGGGGATCTGTGGGAAAGGGGGCGTTTGGCAGGCGTCATCTAATAAATTCAGGGCGGCATGGGTATGGAGATCGATGGGTAAGTTGTACGGGGCATATGTTGACAAGGAAGGCCTTGCGGCGGCGGCGGGGACCTTGCTAGGGTTTCGAGCGAGGGAGGGGGTGTGTGGGTGCGCACACCCAAGGAGGTTTTGGTGTGTGTGTGTGTGTGGAGGGGGGTGAGGGGTGTTTGAGGAAATGACGCGTGTACTAAAAATTTTACTATGCGGGAGTCAAACGTGGGAGTGAAATGCTGGGGCTATTGAAAATTTTGATGATGGTGCATCGCACACGGTCCGGAGATAACAACCGTGTGTTATGAAACAGAAAAACCCTCGAGCCGGGCAGATATTTTTGAGGGATGCAGGCGGGATTGGGAACAAGAAACAACACACACACGGTCGAAACACAATATTCGTGTGTTATCAAACAGAAAAAAGCTGCAGGTGGGTAGATATTTTTGAGAGGGGAAGCCTCGTGGAGCCCAATGCACACGGTTATGAGTGAACCGTGTCTGTTGCGTCATCCGACTTGTCTAATGTTTATAAATTTGGCGAAAAATGACGCAGGAGAGGGTTAGAACACGAACACACTTGCACGTGGACCAAATTTATGTATGAGAAGGGTGGTTTGATTTTCAAATACCAAATGCAACTTCGATGTGGCACCTATCTCGCAAAGCACACGGTATTGCTTGCCCCTACCCCCCCTCGTGTCGGAACGAAGGGAATCCTAAGCTATGAATGCATGCCCCCTCCCCCCAACCAAGGTTCACCTAGCAAAGTGCAAAGTAGCTAGCAGCCCCCCCTCCTTCGTGTCGGCACGAAGGGAATCCTAAGCTATGAATGCATGCCCCCAACCGAGGTTCACCTAGAAAAGTGCGAAGTAGCTAGCCTAGCAGCCCCCCTCCCTCGTGTCGGCATGAAGGGAATCCCTAAGCTATGAATGCATGCCCCCCAACTGAGGTTCACCTACCAAAGTGCGAAGTAGCTAGCAGCCCCCTCCCTCGTGTCGGCACGAAGGGAATCCTAAGCTATCAATGCATGCCCCCCAACCGAGGTTCACCTAGCAAAGTGTGAAGTAGCAGCTAGCAGCCCCCTCGTGTCTCCACAAAGGGAATCCTAAGCTATGAATGCATGCCCCTCCAACCGAGGTTCACCTAGCAAAGTGCGAAGTAGCAGCCCCCCCCCACACTTTCAGTCGGTGGGCTAGAAAGGCATATCTCACCAAGATGGATCGCAAAACGGACCAAGAATAATCCACCATGGTCGTACAACCTCTCTCTTGTTGTTGGTCAAAGTGATGGCCGTCCATGCGACCCCGAAGATGGGCTAGCTCGCCAATAATCACGCAAGTAGCTAGTCCCGAAGACAACCCCTGCATGCGTGTGGCCCAAACATATGTATGGAGAGGTGTGTTTTTGAGTAACAATGGAACAACTTTGATGTGGCACCATGATTTCGAACTAGAAATCCCCACACTGAGTGAGGGTTAGGTTGATGATGCATATGTATGTTACACCACACTTCAAGCCAACGACGGGGATTCATGCATGCATGCGTGCATAGTATATGCGCTCAAACTTAATTAGGTCTGAAGCTCACCATGACCTATACTACGATAACACGAACCAAATGTAGAATCCGCCATGGTAACCTATCTTGTTGTCGGTGAAGGTGATCATGGATGTCCACGCGGGCCCACAAATATATAGGCTTGTCACCGATAACCACATGGGGGAGTGTACCGTTTGAAGGCAACCACTACATGCATATGTATGGAGGTGATGCGTGCATGCATGTTTGAATACCATTGCACAACATTGATGTGGCGCATGCGTCAAAAATCGCACACTAGCTCCCCACGCAGAGCGAGATCGGTTAATGACGTGTCGTTGTACTAGCCACTTCGACTCGATGGGAGGGATTCATGCGTACACATGCATGTGTGTGTACTCAAACTGTATCATGCGTGTCATCCTAGAGCATGACCTACATATATATATATACCGTATTACAAGCAAAAATAATAATCCCCTCCTAAGTCAAATTAACCTCTCTTGTGTTGTCAGGCAAAAAGTAGTGATCTACCAAGCGGGCCCACAGATGGAAAGCATCGATATCGCTGATAACCACTTAAGTGGGTGCGAGAGGACAACCACCACCGCTTTGCATGTGGGCCAAACATATATATGTTGAATACCCAAAATGCACAACTTTGATGTGCCACATGCCTCAAAAACCGTAAACCATGCACCCACACAGAGTGAGGTTCATGAAGCATACTACATATGATGGTCCCCTTCCCCCCTCTTCACCTCATACTATATGCTCCCGCCGTAATATGTACAACCCAAAAGAATCCTCATCGATGGTGAAATTAATTAACCTCTCCCGATGTAGGTCAAAGTGGCCCACAGATGGAAGCATCACACGTGAGTGTCCTAGCTAGGATAACCACCGCGTGCATGCATGTGGCCCAAAGAGGTGTTGTGTGATGTTTGAATAGTCAATTTCACAATTTTGATGTGGCACGTGTTGGGGAACGTAGTAATTTCAAAAAAATTCCTACGGACACGCAAGATCATGGTGATGCATAGCAACGAGAGGGGAGAGTGTGATCTACGTATCCTTGTAGATCGACGACGGAAGCGTTAGCACAACGTGGTTGATGTAGTCGTACATCTTCACGGCCCGACCGATCAAGCACCGAAACTACGGCACCTCCGAGTTCTAGCACACGTTCAGCTCGATGACGATCCCCGGACTCTGATCCAGCAAAGTGTCGGGGAAGAGTTCCGTCAGCACGACGGCGTGGTGACTATCTTGATGTACTACTGTCGCAGGGCTTCGCCTAAGCACCGCTACAATATTATCGAGGACTATGGTGGAAGGGGGCACCGCACACGGCTAAGAATATGATCACGTGGATCAACTTGTGTCT
>NW_024118608.1:0-11606 GCF_003073215.2 Triticum urartu
CTCACTATCCTTTTCACAGCCTTAAGATGACACTCTTTAGGAGCAGCTTGATATCGTGCACACATGCACACACTTAGCATGATATCGGGACGTGAAGAACATAGATATAACAACGAACCAATCATAGAGCGGTAGACTTTTTGATCAACCGGTTCACCATCTTTGGTCAAATCAAGATGTCCACTAGTAGGCATGGGTGTAGTCATACCTTTGCATTCTTGCATATTGAACTTCTTGAATAAGTCCTTGGTGTACTTCGTTTGAGAGACAAATGTGCTTTCCTTAGTTTGATTGATTTGCAAACCAAGAAAGAATTTGAGTTCACTCATCATGGACATCTCAAACTTCTCCGACATTAGCTTCCCAAACTTTTCACTAAAATGAGGGTTAGTTGATCCAAATATAATATCATCAACATAAATTTGGCATACGAATAGTTCTCCATTAACCCTTTTAGTAAAAAGAGTAGAATCTATTTTTCCAATTTCAAAGCCTTTTTCAATAAGGAACTTGGTCAAGCATTTATACCATGCTCTAGGAGCTTGTTTAAGACCATAAAGGGCTTTGTGAAGTTTGTAAACATGATTAGGTTTCTTAGGGTTGACAAAGCCGGGAGGTTGCTTAACATAAACTTCCTCTTCAATTTCACCATTTAGAAAAGCACTTTTAATGTCCATTTGGTACAAGGTGATATTGTGGTGATTAGCATAGGCGAGTAAGATGTGAATGGACTCAAGTCTAGCAACGGGAGCATATGTCTCACCATAGTCCATACCTTCGACTTGTGTGCAGCCTTGGGCGACGAGACGCGCTTTGTTGCGAACAACTTTTCCATCTTCATCTTGCTTGTTGCGAAACACCCATTTGGTACCGATGATGTTGTGCTTGTTGTCGGGCTTTTCAACAAATGTCCACACTTGATTTCTCTCAAAGTTGTGTAGCTCTTCATGCATAGCGTTTATCCACTCCAGATCTTCCAATGCTTCTACAACCTTCATAGGTTCAATACGAGAGATGAATGAATAGCGTTCACAAAAGTTAGCTAAACGAGTTTTTGAGTGAGTGATTCTCCCGGTTTGGATATCATTGTAGATTTGCTCCACGGGATGATCTTTAGCAATTCTTGCTCGAACTCGTGAAAGCTTTTGCTTGGGTATTTGTTGAACATCTTCTTCATCTTGCTCTTCTTCTTGGCCTTCTTCATTGTTGGCGTTGCCGTTCTCTTGTCATGGTGGAGAAGGAGGTTGTTGACGTTCGTCTTGGTGCACTTCCTCGTTTTCTTCTTCTTGGTGTGTCCCACTCGTGGATGCTTCCGTATCAACTCTTGGTTCACCTTGTCGTGAGGTAGAAGCTTCCACTTGGACGGACGAGGTACTCTCCTTCACCTCCATTGGACGAATCTTGCCAATAGACAAGTCTTGGATTGCTTCCGAGGGATCTTTGTCTCCTACATCAATTGGCAATTGCTCTACTTGCGAGCCGTTAGATTCATCAAACTTCACATCTACCGTTTCTTCAACCTTTTGGGTGAAATTGTTGTAGACACGGTATGTGTGAGAGTTTGAGCCATAACCAAGTAGGAAACCTTCATGAGACTTAGGAGAAAATTTAGAACGACGATGCTTATCAAGAATGTATCACTTTGAGCCGAATACTCGAAAGTATCCAACTTGGGGTTTGTTACTGGTGAGGAGCTCGTATGTCGTCTTGCCGAGTAGCTTGTGAAGATACAAGCGGTTTGTTGCATGACAAGTTGTCTCTACCGCTTCTACCCAAAAGTGTTTTGGCGTCTTGTACTCATCAAGCATCGTTCTTGCCATCTCGATAAGAGTCCGGTTCTTCCTCTCAACAACTCCATTTTGTTGAGGTGTGTACGTAGCCAAGAACTCATGTGTGATCCCTTCTTCGTCAAGAAAGGTGTCCACATTTGTGTTCTTGAACTCCGTTCCGTTGTCGCTTCGAACCTTCTTGATCTTCACGTCAAATTGATTTTCGGCCTTCCTAGCAAAGTTTTTGAAGATCTTTTGGACCTGTGATTTGTCATCAAGAAAGAACACCCACGTAAATCTTGAAAAATCATCAACTATGACCAGACCAAATGAGTTACCACCGAGACTCTTGTAGGCATTTGGACCAAAGAGATCCATGTGAAGTAGCTCGAGTGGTCTTCTTGTGGTCATGATGTTATTAGCGTGCTGACTTCCTCCAACTTGTTTCCCTGCTTGACAAGCACTACAAAGTCTATCCTTGTCAAATATGACATCGTTACGCCAAGGATATGATTTCCTTTAAAGAGTTTGTCAAGGTTTCGCATGCCCACATGGCCTAGCCTTCTATGCCACAACCAGCCTTTAGAAGATTTAGCAATTAAGCAAGTTTTAGGTTGGGCCTTTTTAGTGAAATTAATAATGTAAAGATCTCCTCTACGTATACCAGTAAAGACCATTTTATGATTATCTCTACGAAACACTTGGCAGTCTACTTCAGTAAATAGGACATTGAAACCGAAATCAGCAAGTCTAGATACTGAAAGTAAGTTGTAGCCAAGAGATTCAATGAGCATGACATTTTGTATGGAGCTGCCATGTGAGATGGCCACCTTAACAAGGCCAACCACCTTACCCTTTGAATTATCAGCAAAAGTGACATACTTTCGAGGGCCGTCATTTTCAGCAAGCTCACGGAACATGTCTTTATCTCCGGTCATATGATCAGTACATCCACTATCAAGGACCCATTCCTTTCCTCCAGCCATGTAGTCGCGAAGATTTGCCATAAGACCAAAGTGTCTCATCGCATCATCGAGATCATAGTCACTATCATCATCATCCTCATCCGACTATTCATGTTCAACATCATCTTGTGATTGATCAATTCCTAGAGAGGACAATTCATTAGATAAATGATCATTTCTATAGTTATCTTTATGAATTCTAATAGCTCTAGAAATGATATTGATAATGATTCCAACATCTCCTTTGGCACTCGTAAGATTAGTAAGCTCAATTAAGCAGTCGCCAAATTTGGGATCATTGGAACTCATCTTAATCAAGGCAATAGACTTATGGAGGATTTCATCTAGATATTTCAAGGAATAATTAGGAAAGAGTTCCTCAAGAAATTTCCATATGGTGTAGGCACACTTAAGAGTCGGCAAACATCCAATCAAGTTTCTAGGCAAGCCTCTAGTGATAAGATTAACAGTTCTAAGATTGCGAATCATGTCAATTGATTCATCAAGGGTAGGATGCATGGGATCAACATGAGGTGCACAAGGGCTAGCAATATACTTGTTCAAGTGATATTCATTGAAAATCTCAAGCATTTCATTTTTCCACTCATGAAAATATTCTCCATCAAGAATAGGCACTCTACGTCTAAGATTCCCCAAAGTAGACTCATCCATATTCCTCCAATGGTGTTTAAACCAAGGCAATGGAGATCAAAGCTCTGATACCAATTGAAAGGATCAAGAAGAGGTGTATAGAGGGGGGTGATTAGATACTAAGTGCCAAAAGTTGCAGTTTTTAATTTCTTTAAGTTGAAGTGGAGTTTAGGCACTGGTTTAACAAACACAATACATATCAAGCAAGCATGCAAAGAGTATATGAGCAGCGGAAAGTAAAGCATGCAACTTGCAAGTATGTAAAGGGAAGGGTTTGGAGGATTCAAACGCAATTGAAGACACGGATGTTTTTGTCGTGGTTCCGATAGGTGGTGCTATCGTACACTCCAGCAGGCGCATATGAGCTCAAGTGGGAGTTCGACAAAGACTCTCAATGTTGCTATGTTTCCTTTCCCGATGATCAGTAGTGGTGCCCAGTTGGGGGTGAACGGGACCGTGTCGCTTGTTGGGTTCTCTTTTATTTTGGCGCCGTAGTCGGGCCATGAGTGTTTGGATGATGTAATGTTATTTATGTACTTGATTGACGTGGCGACTGTAAGCCAACTATGTTATCTCCCCTTTATTATTTATATTACATGGGATGTTGTGAAGATTGCCTAACTTGCGACATATGCCTTCAATGCGATTATATCTCTAAGTCGTGCCTCGACACGTGGGAGCTATAGTCGCATCGAGGGTGTTACAAGTGGGTTTTTGGCACCGTAGTCGGGCCATGAGTGTTTGGATGATGTAATGTTATTTATGAACTTGATTGACGTGGCGAGTGTAAGCCAACTATGTTATCTACCCTTTATGATTTACATTACATGGGATGTTGTGAAGATTGCCTAACTTGCGACATATGCCTTCAATGCGATTATGCCTCTAAGTCGTGCCTCGACACGTGGGAGATATAGTCGCATCGAGGGTGTTACACACGGGTAGTTGCAGTAACATCTAAAATGACCGTCACAACATAGCAAATACACATCAGGTTCACATAGCAAGCAAATGGCAACTAATATGTAGTTCAGCTCAAATAGACATAGCCAAATGAAGATAATCTTTCCATGATTTGACCAGAATCTGAAGGAAACAACTCCTGTACAGACCCTAATAATAACATAAATGACATACTGCCATTATTGCACAAGAAGCTAAGCAGAAGCAGTTCAAAAATAGCCAAATTATGGCCAAAAATTTCAAATACGCTTAATATCCCACTTAGGGCCAAAGCGAAGCATTTTTTTGTTGCTCAGTGCTTAAGCGTCGCTATATTAGTTGCGGCCTACAACAGAAAGGGCATCGTTGCCTTGTAATGTTTAGTACCATCTTGGCTGACTACTGAGGAAGGAGGCATCGACATGACTATAAAGCTAGCAGGTACTCACCGATTTTGTTTGAAGTTGTTGCATGCTAGGAGGAGTAAAAAATGAAAATGTTTTCATGGACCTAATGGTTGCCCGAATGGGTCGGGTCACCCATCGGGTATGGGCATGGATCGTCCATGAGACCCATGCGTTGGGTCGTGGGTTGACCTGATTAGCAATTCAGGCATGGGTTTGATAGAGGTCATCCCGTTGAATCCCTGACCCGATTGCGAGCCTGGCTCAAGGGCCTCGCCTGCCGCGCTCCACGGGGCCCAGAGCGCCGCTCGAATAATTACATATGTCAGAGATGCCGGAGGCCTCAACCCACACCGCCTAAATAAAACGCAAATCACAAGCACTGAAGTCCTAATTACTGGAAAATTCACATCATGAACTACAGCCAGATCCTGAGGGGATCCAAAGTGGGAGCGAATCCAAATGGGGGGAGAAGGATGGGGGTGAGAAGTTACCAGTTGGGCGAACTCGACCCTGGTGAACGCGCCCTTGACCTTGGACCTGCAGAGCGCCTCGAGGGTGGCTCAAGAATTAGCCACGGAGTGGAAAAGGACAAACGCGTAGCTGCGGAAGCCGGCGTACGTGACGATGCAGTTGAGCGCCTCGTGCGGGGCGAAGGTCGCCATGACATTGTCCTCGCCCGCATGCGTGAGGAGGTTGCCGACCCATAGCGCATTTGTGTCGTGGGCGGTAGATGGCGCGGTAACGACAGCGGCGCCCCTGGCGCTAGAGGGCTCCAACTCCTTTGGGGGGAGGCCGACGGCCTGGCGGCCTCTGAGGGCCCCACAAGTGATGGGTCCAACGACATCGATGGCAGCAGGGATCAGGGCTGTGAGAGATCACATGGAGCTAGGGTTAGAGCATCTCCAGCCGTTGAGCCCCCCAGGGCGCCGAAAAAGAGCGGCCTGGGGGCGAACCGGCGTTAGATTGGCCCCTGGGGGCGACCTACCTCCCAACCACGCCCCCCAGGCGCCGCCCCCAGCCGCGGCAAATTCAAACATAGTCATTCCCGCTCAGAAAATAGACGCCACAAATCCAGCGATCAAGCGGCCACAAGTTCGGCGATCGAATGAAAAGTCCGGCGTACAAAAAAACAGAAAGGACGCGCATGTGTATCAGACGGCGAGGTTAGCCTCCGGCGTCGACGGAGTCAGTGTGCGCGGGCTTGGTGGGGTCTCCGTGCTTGGTGGCGTCGGCGTGGCTTCTGTGCTGCGGGGAGTCTCGGCGGCATCATCACTCGGGCTTGGCGGCGTTGTCGGCATCGGCATCGGAGTGGGCAGGGTCGTCGAGGGAAGCTGGTTCAGGATGAGGCCACGCTCCGCCAAGTACCACGCCTTGACTGCCTCGTCGTTGCTCTAGAGCATGTCCGCCCCGCCCAGCAGGAAAGCCAGGTCGGTGTTTCTCTTCTTCGCGGTGACATTGGTCCGGAGTAGGTCAATCTGGACGGCGCTGCTCGACATCAACACCGACCACCGCGCCTCGGTCTTCTCTTCACGAAGGGCGGTCGGCTGGGAGGCAAGCGGGAGGGAGAAGCGGGAGGAATGGAGAGAATGGGAGGGAAGTGGGGGAAAAGCGGGAAGAAACGGGAAGAAATGGATGGAAGAGGCGCTCGACTCGCTGACAAGGCAGACCCACGCGCCCTTTTCGCTTGTGCCGGTGCCCCAGGCACCCCCCAGGTCGCCGGGTTTGGCCTGGGTCCGCTGGCACCAGTTTCAGCCTAAGCCAGCGAAAAATGGGCTTCTGGGGTGCAACTGGGTCGTTTTTACGGCGCCGGCACGGCAAAAACGTTTGGGGAGGCCCTGTTGGAGGCGCGGCTGGAGATGCTCTTAGGATGTGGGGATTTGGGCTGTCTAAGATGGGTAATAGAACGGGGTGTGGGCAATCGGCCCGCGGGTCGGACCATATATACTGCGGGCTGCGCAGGGACGGCTGCACGCCTGTGCCGAGTCCGTGGGCGGCACCGTTTCTATCCCTTCTGCAATAAATCGTCCATACACGGCACCTATTCCCATCAGCGCTAAAGAAAAGGAAAACATTACAAAACAGTCAGATGATTTATTGACTTTGTAAGCCGCATCCGGTGTCGTCCGATCCTGCGCAATCGTGTGACACAAGCGCCTGTGTGTACCCACGTTAAGCTAGCCAATCTATAGTCAGTTCACGATTTGTGCTTGCGTCCCCATGACTGCCTTTTTCTAAAGGATCCTTCTTACACTTACTTCACACGCAATGCTTTGCCGGGTAGTTATACATGTGATCGTACAAATACGAGAACATCGTGTGATTGATTGTGTGTGTTGGTTTCATTTGGTATTAGGAAGTTGATGAAGTCAATGTTGCGCACACCACACCACACCCCCTCACATGCTATCCTTGACACCACCGCCTTTGAACATGCCATTGCGCCATCACCAGAGCAGTCGGGCTGCCATCGCCATGGCTGTCGCAACATCATTGAACCAGTCATGCCCATTGTCTCACCACTGCCATGACCATTAAACACATTGTCATGGCATCGTCGAAGCAGTCGGGCCTCCGTCATAGCATTGTAGCGGTTGTAAAAAGACAACGTCGCATCATAGCGTCGCCATGGCCGTTGAGCCATACCATCTTAGCACCATCGCGGTCGCCGAAGTACCGCACGGGCGTTAGAAGCGTGTCGTCGCACCATCGCCATGGTCGTCAGAGCACCTCATGGGCGTTAGAAGTGTGTCGTGGTGCCATCATTGCATCCGTCGCAGCACACTTGAAAGCATAAACACCGTGGTCGATGCATGATGCCGCACTTGTCGAAGGTCATGATGGGTGTTTGTAGCATGTCATTGTGCCAACGCCACAAACAGAAATAATGAAAATGACCCTAATAAAAGAAAGTGCCTCTACCACAACACAAATAATCATAAGTTTATGTATATGTGGTTCGTGCTTCTTCCCATCTGTCCTAACCCTATTAAACGAAAGTGTCTCTACCACAACACAAATGACCATAATATAATTCACTACCACAACGCTTTCTTGAACAACGAAAAAAAGATTCGTGCTTATGCCCGTTCGTCCTGACTTTGCCCCTGAAGTTTCAAACAATTACCCACCACTGCCATCCATAGGTGGTAGAAAATGAATCGATAAAGATACAAAAAAGGGAGCTGCCCGAACTGACCCTTCTTCCCCAATCAAGGAAACGATTTGCTAAAGATTCAGAAAAAAAATAATTACTCACCACTGCCATCCATAAGTGGTAGAAAACGATTCACTAGAGATCCGGAAAAAACTGCCCCACCCGACCCTCGTTCCCCAATCCGGAAAATGACTCACTAAAGATCTGGAAACAACAAACACCCACCACTTCCATCCACAGGTGGTAGAAAATGATTCGCTGAATATCCGAAAAAAGAGCTGCCCGACCATACCCTTGTTCCCCAATCCAGAATACGATCTCCTAAAGATCTGGAGAAACAATAACCCACCTCTCCCATCCATAAGTTGTAGAAAATGATTCGCTAAAGGTCCAAAAAATGAGTTGACCGGCCATCTCATTGGTCGCTAATTTGGATAACAGTTTGCTAAAGATCTGAAAAAACAATTACCCACCACTGCCATCCATAAGTGGTAGAAAACGATTCGCTAAGGATCCGGAACAAAAAAGAATTGTGAGACCCAAACTTTGTTCCCCAATCCGGAAAACTATTTGATTTAGAAAAAAATTCCCAACCCGGCCCTTCTTCACCCAATCCAGATGATCCACAGTTATAAAGAAAGTCCGGACGACCTGGCCTCCTTGCACACTGCCGACGTCTCCCACCACACAAACCACCCCGTGGTGCCGCCTCCGGCGCCCAGGAACCTACTACCACCGCTTCATGCTAGGTCATTCACCGGTGTCAAGATTTCCTGACGCTTTTGGCTCACACGGGCCCATCCACCTTATCAAGGGCCTCGTGCGCAGCACTTCCCTGGACCCTGAGCATTGCTGCCTCCAGCCACCTGTGAGCCTCCACCAGACTACCCCGTCGCTGCCGATCCATTATGCCTCCACCCGAATAACTATATATATCAGAGTTGCTAGAGGCCTCAGCCCACACCACCTAAGTAAACCACAAATGACAAACACCGAAGTCCTAATTACTGAAAAATTTACATCACAAACTACAGCCAGATCCCGGGGGGATCCAAGGTGGGTGCGGATACGAGTGGGGGCAGAGGGGGGTTGTGATATTACCGGCCGGGCAAACTCAATCTGGATGAAGGCAACCTTGACCTTGGACCCGCGGAGCGCCTCAAGGGCGGTCCGACACTTGGGGATGGAGGGGAAAATGATGAAGGCGTAGCTGTGGTACCCGACGGGTATGATGACGTAGTTGAGTGCCTTGTGTGGGGGGAAGAATGCCATGGCGTCGTCCTCGCCCGCGTGCCCGGGCAGGTTGCCGACACACAATGCATTCTTTGCATGGGTGGCAACTTGTGTGGCGGCTGCACCCCTAACACCAGCGAGCTCTGATTCCTTCGACGGTGAGGCCGATGGCCTGGTGGCCTCCACGGCCACGGAGGGCTCTACATCTGGTGGCTCAGACGACATCCGTGGTAGAGGGGTTCAAGGTAGGGAGAGATCGGCAGGAGCTAGGGTTAGGATGTGGGGATATCGGCTGTCTCTCACGGGGAATAAAACAGGGTGAGGAAACTAGCCCATGCATCAGACTATATATAGTGCGGGCGGGGCGGCACCTTTTTTATCCCTGCTCCAACATCATCCAGTCACCTATTCCCATCACCGAAACACTACAAAAATCTATCCGACATTGGTACAGCGAGGTGCTATACAAATGGTTTTTTACCCCTTTCTGCAAGTCATTTAGAACCGTTGCCTAGTGAGTGTGTGCGATAGGGGGTCCTTCCCACACGACCCACAAACCGTCGGGGATAGGCCCTCCGGTCATACATGCTCGACAAAATGACGTCGTGTTCGACGAGCGAGCGATCAAATATGATTACACGTACAATTGTGCTAAAAAAATACAATTATACTGGCCAAATCGTTTCTAGTTGTAAGTACATCCCACACAGTCAGTCCGGGCTAAACGTTCCATTTGTATGTACATTTCACATAGTCAATCCAAGAAGTATGTTTCCGTTCGTATATACATCCCACACAATCACTCCAAAGAAAATGTTTCTGTTCTCAGGTACATCACACACAATTTTCCCCATCAAATCGATTGTGATAGTGTCGCTATTGTAGACGATATTAACAATTTAATCATTTTCATTATTTAATGCATCAAACACATTGCGTAGAAGAAACTGTGTGGCATAGGTTATCCATCACACACACTTTTTATGTGGAAAACTTTTGCGCAAAGTGGCCTAACGCAAATAGTTTTCAAGAGGAAGTCATGTGTGATTGTTCATTGATCCAACATGTTTTATTCCTAGAAACCGTGTCTGTTATCTGAGGTCATTGCCCACGGTGTTTTCTCAATAGCCGTTTGCAATGGAATAAACAAATTAGCAGGCTAATTGCCCTACTATTAATAATCCATTTATTAATCTAATTGACATTTCATATTAAGCACACAATATATTTCATTTTCGTATTAAGGAAGCAGGATTTCATAATTGAAATAAATCGAAGTACAGTATCATATAGCTTCAGCACTCAGCTACCCCATTACACAACTGCACCAGCACCAAGTTTCACATGCAACATCTATAACCTTTCGAAATCATAAACGGTACATAGGCAGATGAATCTCATCTGGAAAACTACTGAAGCGGAAGGAGGATATTGAGCCTTCATTGTTGTTGAAGGATTTTGCAAATTTAGGCCGGTGCCTCTGGATGATTGACCATCCATCCTTCATCCTCTTCAGGAACACTTCAATATTGAACCATGGGTGTTGTATGAATACCTTCCTCGCCTCCTGACCATACATGTGGTTTGAGAGGCAATCATCAGTGAACTGCTTTGGAAAGGCCTGAAAACAAGGATCTGCATAAATATCTTATCTAGATTGGAATTGGGGCAAAGGAATATAAAGGCCAAGGTATAATAGTTAGTACCATCCTGTAGTGAACTGATGTCTTCTTCATTGTGCAAACAAATATCTTTTTGTTTTTTGTCGCTAATTACTTTATCCTAACAATCTTTTTGTGTTTATTGACTTGACTGATATTAATAGAAAACTCATTTCCCCATATGCAAAAGGGTGGAACAGTGGGTCAAAACCTCTGACAGCAGGACCTACATGTGCAAAACCAAATTGTTAAAAACCTAAATATTAGAATAGTTCCCGAAATTTCACAATAATGTGCTATTAGACAAAGGACCATGCATGTGCAAACCTCGATTGTAAACCTCAGTCCTTCCCATTGCTTCCCTGCAACACATATAAGGTAGTTAGTCATCACGTTAAGTGAAGCTTCACATGCTATCAGTAAAATATGTTGATGAAAAATAAGCACATTGCAGATTCATCAGATTAATTCGAGCCACATGGAAAACTCATTTATCTGAACCAAGCATGATTAATAACTAGGAAATATAGCAATTGCATATGTTTCTCATGTATTAAGTGCAACCAAATTCAATTTATTCCTCACATGCAAAACACTGCAAAATTCTACCCACGACAACTAAACATTGCATTACAGAATTGAACCAAGCAGTTAACTAAACACCACAACAAATGAACCAAAAATTAACTGAGCACCACATTGCACAATATAACATACTCACTACTGGAATCAGCTAGTTTGCCATCTGCCAGTTCTTTGCCGTCCGCTAGCGGACGGCAAAGAAGCTCTTTGCCATCAGCTTCCAAAAAGCAGACGGCAAAGAA
>NW_024118609.1:0-14939 GCF_003073215.2 Triticum urartu
GTGCGAAACCGCCGAACACAAAGATCTGTCCGGGGAGAAAAGTCTCACCCTCGACTGCATCGCTATCGATGATCGTAGGAGTCATCACACCTAACGGCGACGACACAGAGGAACTCTCAATGAAAGCACCAATGTCGGTGTCAAAACCGGCGGATCTCAGGTAGGGGGTCCCAAACTATGCGTCTAAGGCGGATGGTAACAGGAGGCAGGGGACACGATGTTTTACCCAGGTTCGGACCCTCTTGATGGAGGTAAAACCCTACGTCCTGCTTGATTTATTCTTGATGATATGAGTATTACAAGAGTTGATCTACCACGAGATCAGAGAGGCTAAACCCTAGAAGCTAGCCTATGGTATGATTGTATGTTGTCCTATGGACTAAAACCCTCTGGTTTATATAGACACCGGAAAGGGCTCGGGTTACACAAGGTCGGTTACAAAGGAGGAGATATACATTTCCGAATCGCCTGGCTTGCCTTCCACGCCAAGTAGAGTCCTATCCGGACACGAGACGAAGTCCTCAATCTTGTATCTTCATAGTCCAACAGTCCGGCCAAAGGATATAGTCCGGCTGTCCGGAGACCCCCTAATCCAGGACTCCCTCAGTCGCTTCTCAATATTTTTGCTAGCCTTTCCTTGTACTAAGTAGGAATACTACTTGTGCATCCAAAATCCTTAAACCTAGTTGTGCCATATGAGTCCACCATACCTACCTATATGTGGTATTTTCGCGCAGTTCCAAGTAAGTTTATATGCGCAAACTCTAATTTTCAAAATGAATTACTTTTTGTGTGCCTATATCGCTCATTGTAGGATCGAAAGTATGTCTCGAGGGGGGTGATTAGACTACTTGACCAAATAAAAATCTAAATTTTTCCCAATTTTAGTTGTGGGCAAATTTTAGCAACTAGCACAAGTCAAGAAATCAACCTACACATGCGATTCTAAGAGTGTAGCAGTGGAAAGTAAAACATTGCATATGAAGGTAGAGGGAAGGGTTTGGAGAGTCCGAACGCAATGGAGATACAGAGATTTTTGGCGTGGTTCCAATAGGTGGTGTTATCGTACATCCACGTTGATGGAGACTTCAACCCACGAAGGGTAACAGTTGCGCGAGCCCACGGAGGGCGCCACCCACGAATGGTCCATGAAGAAGCAACCTTGTCTATCCCACCATGGCCATCGCCCACGAAGGACTTGTCTCACTCGGGTAGATCTTCATGAAGTAGGCGATCTCCTTGCCCTTACAAACTTCTTGGTTCAACTCCACAACTTGACGGGGGCTCCCAATCGATACCTAACCAATCTAGGAGACACCACTCTCCAAAAGATAATAGATGGTGGGTTGATGATGAACTCCTTGATCTTGTGCTTCAAATGATAGTCTCCCCAATACTCAACTCTCTCTCTCTCAGAATGGTGGAAACATGATTTGAGTGGAAAGCAACTTGGGGAAGGCTAGAAATCAAGATTCTTATGGTAGGATTGGAATATCTTGATCACAACACATGAGTAGGTGGTTCTCTCTCAGAAAATGTATGGTGGAAGTGTAGGCATGTTCTGATGGCTCTCTCACAAATGGACAAGGGGTGGAGGGATATATATAGACTTCACACAAAATCCAACCATTACACACATTTAACCCGTCTCGGTGAGACCAAATAGTTAAACTCGGTAAGACCAATTAGTTCAAAATGTGAACGTTAGGAATCTCAGTGGGACCGACTAGAACAACTCGGCGGTACCGATGTGCTAGGGCTTTAGGGCAAACATCATCTCGGTGACACCGATAGCATCAACTCGGTGAGGCTGAAGTGAAGCAATGAGGCAACAAAGAGAATGTCAAGCCAACTCAGTGAGACCGTAATAAATGCAACAAGTCACAGAGCATTGGCAAGGACATCTCGGTGAGACCGAGACCCATATCGGTGAAACTGAACTGTTAGGATTTCTGGCAGTGGCTATGTCATATGAACTCGGTGGCGCCGGATAGAAAGAATTGGTGGGGCCGAGTTGGAGTTTAGGGTTTTGACATATTTGGATGGAGAAAGTGGTTGATGGCTTTGGAGCAATATCACTAAGCATTTGAGAAAGCAAGCCATTAAGGAAGACCTCATCCCCTTTTAATAGTATTGGCTTTCCTATTGACTCAATGTGATCTTGGATCACTATAACAAAGATGAAGAGTCTTGAGCTTTTGCCAAAATGTGTCCTTAGCATTTTGAGGGGTCCACATTTCTAGTCCATACCATGACATTCCCTAAACTTCCTGAAATATTCATATTGAGTGGATATTAGTTCAATGAGCTATATGTCGTTATGAATTACCAAAACCACCCGGGGATTATTTGCACTTTTACTCATGAAGTGGTAGGGGTGGCCAATATTTTTCCATGCTAGATGTGTTATTCTCAAGATGAGTGTTTATATTGCACGAGAGTGTTGTGGTAGTAGGGATGCCCAGTCCTGAAGCAAAAAAGAAATTTACTTTATGTTGTCAAATAATAAATTCCTTGGAAAGTGTTGGTATGGAAGGCACCCGTGTATACGGCTAGCCATGGATTGTGAAAGAATGGTGGAAAAAGGAATGAAATTTATTTTATGTTTGGGAACCACCTATGATGTATCTCGCATGTAAAGTATTGAGAATCATAGTCATTTTAGTTGATGGGAAATGTATGCCTCTCAAAATATTTTTACCTGTCAATTTAAGCTTTGATCTCTGGTACCTCTACAAATCTCTGCTTCCCTCTATGAAGTGACTATATATTTACTTTATGCAAAATATTTATTTTTATTTGAGTTTCCATCTTGTCTTATAAAGCACCAACTAGGGAGCCGTATGATCATACTTGTGCATTGGATGTAGCTAATATTCGAGTGTGTTTCATGAATGGAGCAATCATTGAGCATGATGGGCTAGGCATAACTTTCTTAGTGTTGATATTTTGAAAGACACGGTTGCTTATTGATATGCTTGAGTATTGAAGTCTTCATGTCAAATATAGACTATTACTTTGAATCATCTAAAAGTCCAAATGTCCGTGCTACAAAATAAATGAATATGTGATGAACATGTTAGGCAGCATTCCACATCAAAAATTCTGTTTTTATCATTTACCTACTCGAGTACAGGCATGAATTAAGCTTGGGGATGTTGATTTGTCTCCAATGTATCTATAACTTTTGATTGTTCCATGTTGTTATATTATCATTCTTGGATGTTTTACATTCATTTTATAGCAACTTTATATCATTTTTTGGGACTAACCTATTGACATAGTGCCCAATGCCAGTTGTTGTTTTTGCTTGTTTTTTACTTTGCAATATATTAGTACCAAACGAAGTTCAAATGCCACAAAACTTTTTGGTGTTTTTTTCTGCCCAAAAGACAACTTGGGAGAAAAGTAAGTGCAGGAGGGGAGGCCCATGGGGCCCATAAGACACCAGGGCGCGCCAGAGGCCCCTAGTGTGCCCAAGTGGGTAGTGGGGCCCATGGGAGTCCTTTCCACCGCCTCTCAGCTCTATAAATACCCAAAAATTCCAAAAACCCTAGGGGAGTCGACAAAAAACAATTCCAGCCACCACAAGTTCCAAAACCACGAGATCCAGTCTAGAGCCATATTCCTACACCATGCCGGAGGGGAACACGATCACGGAGGGGTTCATCCTCCTCATTGGTGCTCCTACGATGTGGCGTGAGTAGTATACCACAGACCTATGGGTCCGTAGGCAGTAGCTAGATGGTTCTTCTCTCTTTTTGATTCTTAATACAATGTTCTCCTCGATGTTCTTGGAGCTCTATTTGATGTATGACTTTTTGTGGTGTGCTCATTGGGATCCGATGAATTGTGAGTTTATGATCAGTTCTATCCATGAATATTATTTGAGTCTTCTTTGATCTCTTATATGCATGATTATTATAGCCTCGAATTTCTTCTCCAAAACTTTGGTTTGGTTTGGCCAACTAGATTGATTTTTCTTGCAATGGGAAGAGGTGCTTTGTGATGGGTTCGATCTTGCGTGTCCTCACTCAGTGACAAAAGGGGTAGCGAGGCATGCATGTATCGTTGCTATTAAGGATAAAAAGATGGGTTGTATTCCTAGATGAATAGATCTTGTCTATATCATGTCATCGTTCTTATTGTATTACTCTATTTCTCCATGAACTTAATACACTAGATGCATGCTGGATAGCGGTCGATGTGTGTAGTAGTAGTAGTAGTAGTAGTAGTAGTAGTAGTAGTAGTAGTAGTAGTAGTAGTAGTAGTAGTAGTAGTAGTAGTAGTAGTAGTAGTAGTAGTAGTAGTAGATGCAGGCAGGAGTCGGTCTACTAATCTTGGTCGTGATGCCTATATACATGATCATTGCCTTGGATATCGTCATAGTTATTCATTCTTCTATCAATTGCCCAACAGTAATTTGTTTACCCACCATATGCTATTTTCTCGAGAGTAGCCATTAGTGAAATCTATGGCCTCGGGTCTATTTTCTATCATATTGTTTTCAGATCTATTATTCCAAAAAACCCAAAAATACCTTTCTACACTTTTTCTTTATTTATTTTATTTTGTGTTTTCGCTAGATCTATGTATCCAATTTCATACAATTTTATCTATCTCGATACCGAGGAGGGATTGACAACCCCTCTTACGCGTTGGGTTGCAAGTATTTGTTATTTGTGTGCAGATATTGTTTTCATAGTGTTGCTTGGTTCTCGTACTAGATTGATAACCTTGGTTTCATAACTGAGGGAAATACTTACCGTTGTTGTGCTGCATCATCCTCTCCTCTTCGGGGAAATACCAACGCAGATACAAGCAATCATCCGGGAGTTGCACGATCTCATGGTCTAAGGAACAGATACTTGACATGATGAAAGCTGTAGCAATAACTAAAAGATCTGATGCTAAGCTTACGGTTGGGGTATGTCCATCACATCATTCTCATAATGATTAATCCCGTTATCAAATGACAACTCACGTCTATGGTTAGGAAACCTTAACCATCTTTGATCAACAAGCTAGTCTAGTAGAGGTATAGTAGGGAGACGGTGTAGTTTATGTATCCACACATGTATTTAAGTTTTAGGGCATGAATAATAAACATTTATCATGAACTTGGAAATATGATAATAACCAATTTATTATTGCCTCTAGGGTATCTTTCCAAAAGTTTACAAGGACTGTACCAGACCAAAGATCATTTGTTATGGATGTGGGCAACTAGGACATATCAAAACAATGTGTCCAAATGCACCAAGAGGAGGAGTAGTGATACATCTCCAATGTATCGACTCTTCCAAACACTTTTGCTCTTGTTTTGGACTCTAATTTGCATGATTTGAATGAAGCTAAGCCGGACTGACGTTGTTTTCAGCACAATTACCTTGTTATTATCATTTTTGTGCAGAAATAAAAATTTCTCAGAATTAGACAAAATTTTACGGAGAATTATTTCAGAATATATAAATAATGTTGGTAAAAATATCTACTAGAGGGGGCCACCACAAAGCCACAAGCTCAGGTGGTGCCCCCTAGGGCGTGTCACCTGAGCTTGTGGGCCCCTTAGTGCTTCATTTGCCCTACCTCCAAGTCCATAAGTACTGTCTTCCTGAGAAAAAAACTAGAGAGAAAGTGTCATGACATTTTACAATACGAAAGTGCCGCCACCTCCTATTCTTCTTTGGGACACCTGATCTGGAGTCCGTTTAAGGCTTCAAAGAGGGAAAATCGTCACTGATGTCATCAACAACCCTTCTTCATCAACAACCTACTAATGCTCAAAGCCGGGAGTGAGTATTTTCATCATAGGCATATTGGAGGTAGATGGAGATGGATGAGATTCATAATGTACTTGAATCAATTTGTTAGGGCTTGATCCCTAGTATCCACTATGTTCTGTGATTGATGTTGCTATGACTTTTCTATATATGCACCAGTCAAATAGGGGTTCTTTCCCATGTTCCAAGGTATGAAATTGACTCAATGCCCAGCTATGGGAAAAGAAAGAGAAAAGATGAAAGTCGCCCCCTATGCCTCGGACATAGGCTCTATCATGTATGCCATGTTGTGTACTAGACCTGATGTGTGCCTTTCCATTAGTATGACTGGTACGTATCAAAGTGATCCAGGAGTGGAACACTGGACAGTGGTCAAAAATATCCTTAAGTACCTAAAGAGGACTAAGAAAATTTTTCTTGTTTATGCAGGTGATAAAGGGCTCATCGTAAAGGGTTACATTGATGCTAGCTGTGACACTGATCCGGATGACTAAAAGTCTAAATCCGGATACATATCCAGTCCATGAGATTAATTTTTCAACATTCTTTTGCGATGGCGCGACTCGGTGACATGTGTGTCATGTAGTGGCTGAGCTCGTCTCCTTGGGATTGGCCATGTTCAGAGATGTTGTGACAAGGTGAATACCACGGGCAACGTCGGCAAGCACATGAAAGAGGATAAGCCACGACACTATGGTGCAATGTTGAAATAGAGGCACAGACATGTGAAGGGGTGGGTATTGAGCAATAATTTTTTGGGTTATAGGGGTCTGATGTTTTTTTCTCCCAATGCAGCGCACGAGCATGTTTCCTAGTGGGTATAAAGCAATTAACTATTCATTATGGACTAGAATCACGAGGACCGTTAAAGGACCCAGAGATACAAAAGGCCCCATATGGGCTGAAAGACGTCATGGGCCATTCATGGGCCGGAAGACGTTATGGGCCATACATTGGCCGAAAGTGACAATGGGCTGTAATTATATTGGACGGCCCACATGACACTATGGGGCTGAATTTGGAAAGGCTATAACGGGCTATGAGTTAACAGGACGTAAAATGGCTATATGCGAACATGCCGTTAACAGGCTTTCCATGGGTCGGCCCGCTAACTTTTGACCAAGTCAAAGGGGCCGGCCTTTTTAAACTAATTAAGCCACTGTTGGGCTGTGCCATGTGTCACTTTTTCATAGTCGCATCTCAACCATTGGATGAATGACATATGTCATGACGTCGAGCCGACACGTAGTTCCTCTGGCCAATGACAATTTTACACGTGGAAAATCCCCATTGGTCCGGGCTGTTTACGGGTTATTGGATCCAAACTGGAACCCGATAGCTTAATAGTGACCCGTTATGGTGGATGCCACATGTCAGTTACCCTTGATGAAAGCACTTCCTCGCCATTTGTCTTCATGGAAGTGGACACTTCCATGATGATAATTTGAGTATTGTCATGGAACACTCTCATGCGTCTCCAACGTATCTATAATTTTTTATTGTTCCATGCTATTATATTATCTGTTTTGGATGTTTAATGGGCTTTATTATACACTTTTATATTATTTTGGGACTAACCTACTAACCCAAGGCCCAGTGCAAATTGCTGTTTTTTTGCCTATTTCAGTGTTTCGCAGAAAAGGAATATAAAACTGAATCCAAACGGAAGAGTTATTTTTGGAACAAACGTGATCCAGGAGACTTGGAGTAGATGTCAAGAAAGGATCAAGGAGGCCACGAGGCAGGGAGGCGCGCCTGCCCCCCTGGGCGCACCCCCACCCTCGTGGGCCCCTCGCAGCTCCACCGACCTACTTCTTCCTCCTATATATATCTGTATACCCCAAAAACATCCAGGAGCACCACGAAACCCTATTTCCACCGCCGCAACCTTCTGTACCCAAGAGATACCATCTTGGGGCCTATTTTCGGGGCTCCACCAGAGGGGGGATCAATCACGGAAGGCTTCTACATCAACACCATAGCCTCTCCGATGATGTGTGAGTAGTTTACCACAGACCTTCGTGTCCATAGTTATTAGCTAGATGGCTTCTTCTCTCTCTTTGGATCTCAATACAAAGATCTCCTCGATTCTCTTGGAGATCTATTCGATGCAATTCTTTTTGCGGTGTATTTGTCGAGATCCGATGAATTGTGGGTTTATGATCAAGATTATCTATGAACAATATTTGATTCTTCTCTGAAATCTTTTATGTATGATTTGTTATCTTTGCAAGTCTCTTTGAATTATCAGTTTGGTTTGGCCTACTAGATTGATCTTTCTTGCAATGGGAGAAGTGCTTAGCTTTGGGTTCAATCTTGCGGTGTCCTTTCCCAGTGACAGCAGGGTAAGCAAGGCGCGTATTGTATTGTTGCCATCGAGGATAAAAAGATGGGGTTTATATCATATTGCTTGAGTTTAATGGGGTTTATATCATATTGCTTGAGTTTATCCCTATACATCATGTCATCTTGCCTAATGCATCACTCTATTCTTATGAACTTAATACTCTAGATGCATGCTGGATAGCGGTCAATGTGTGGAGTAAAAGTAGTAGATGCAGAATCATTTTGGTCTACTTGTCGCGGATGTGATGCCTATATACATGATCATGCCTAGATATTCTCATAATTATGCACTTTTCTATTATTTCTCGATAGTAATTTGTTTACCCACCGTAATACTTATGCTATCTTGAGAGAAGCCACTAGTGAAACCTATGGCCCTCGGGTCTATTTTCCATCATATAAGTTTCCAATCTATTTTATTTTGCAATCTTTATTTTCCAATCTATATAATAGAAATACCAAAAAATATTTATCTTATTATCTCTATCAGATCTCACTCTCGTAAGTGACCATGAAGCGATTGACAACCCCTTTATCGTGTTGGTTGCGAGGTTCTTATTTGTTTGTGTAGGTGTGAGGTGACTTGTGTGTAGTCTCCTACTGGATTGATACCTTGGTTCTCAAAAACTGAGGGAAATACTTACGCTACTTTGCTGCATCACCCTTTCCTCTTCAAGGGAAAACCAACGCAGTGCTCAAGTGGTAGCAAGAAGGATTTCTGGCGCCGTTGCCGGGGAGATCTACGCAGAAGTCAAGACATACCAAGTACCCATCACAAACTCTGATCCCTCGCATTACATCATTTGCCATTTGCCTCTCGTTTTCCTCTCCCCCACTTCACCCTTGCCGTTTTATTTGCCCTCTTTTTCCGTTCGCCTCTTTTTCGCTTGCTTCTTGTGTGCTTGTGTGTTGGACTATTTGTCACGATGGCTCAAGATAATACTAAATTGAGTGATTTTTCCAATACCAACAATAATTATTTTATCAGCACTCTGATTGCTCCCCTTACCGATGCTGAATCTTGTGAAATTAATATTGCTTTGCTGAATCTTGTCATGAAAGATCCATTTTCTGGCCTTCCTAGTGAAGATGCCGCTACCCATCTAAATAGATTTGTTGATTCGTGTGATATGCAAAAGAAGAAAGATGTGGATAATGATATTGTTAAATTGAAGCTATTCATGTTTTTTCTTAGAGATTGTGCTAAAACTTGGTTTTCCTCTTTGCCTAAAAATAGTATTGATTCTTGAAATAAGTGCAAAGATGCTTTTATCTCTAAGTATTTTCCTCCCACCAAGATCATCTCTCTTAGAAACGATATTATGAATTTTAAGCAACTAGATCATGAGCATGTTGCACAATCTTGGGAGAGGATGAAATTAATGATTCGCAATTGCCCTACTCATGGTTTGAATTTATGGATGATCATACAAAAAATTTATGCTGGATCGAATTTTGCTTCTAGAAATCTTTTAGATTCGGCCGCGGGAGGCACTTTTATGGAAAGCACTTTATGAGAAGCTACCAAACTCCTAGATAATATTATGGTTAATTATTCCCAATGGCACACCGAAAGATGTACTAGTAAAATGGTTCATGCTATAGAAGAAATTAATGTTTTGAGTGGAAAGACGGATGAACTTATGAAATTGTTTGCTAATAATACTATTTCTTCTTATCCTAATGATATGCCTTTGTCTACTTTGATTGAGAATAATAATGAATCTATGGATGTGAATTTTGTTGGTAGGAACAATTTTGGTAACAGCGCGTATAGAGGAAACTTTAATCCTAGGCAGTATCCTAGTAATTCCTCTAATAATTATGCTAATTCCTACAACAATTCTTATGGAAATTATAATAAGATGCCCTCTGATTTTGAATCTAGTATTAAAGAATTTATTAGTTCGCAAAAGAGTTTCAATGCTTTGATTGAAGAAAAATTGTCTAAGATTGATGAGTTGGCTAGGAACGTGGATAGAATTTCTCTTGATGTTGATTCTTTGAAACTTAGATCTATTCCACCTAAGCATGATATCAATGAGTCTCTCAAAGCCATGAGAATTTCCATTGATGAGTGCAAAGAAAGAACCGCTAGGATGCGTGCAAAAAAGGATTGCTTTATAAAAGCGTGTTCTTCTAGTTTTGATGATAATAAGGATGAACATATAAAAGTGATTGATGTGTGTCCTATTAAATCTTTGTTTTGCAATATGAATCTTGATAATGATGGGACTGGAGATGAGTCAACTTTAGTTAAAAGGCGTCCCAATGATTCGGAGTTTTTAGACCTTGATGCAAAAATTAATAAAAGTGGGATTGAAGAGGTCAAAACTTTACATAGCAATGAACCCACTACTTTGGATTTTAAGGGATTTGATTATGATAATTGCTCTTTGATAGATTGTATTTCCTTGTTGCAATCCATGCTAAATTCTCTGCATGCTTATAGTTAAAATAAAGCTTTTACCAAACATATCGTTGATGCTTTAATGCAATCTTATGAAGAAAAGCTTGAATTAGAAGTTTCTATCCCTAGAAAACTTCATGATGAGTGGTAACCTACTATTAAAATTAAGATTAAAGATCATGAATGCTATGCTTTATGTGATTTGGGTGCTAGCGTTTCCACGATTCCAAAAACTTTGTGTGATGTGTTAGGTTTCCATGAATTTGATGATTGTTCTTTAAATTTGCATCTTGCGGATTCCACTATTAAGAAACCTATGGGAAGGATTAATGATGTTCTTATCGTTGCAAATAGGAATTATGTGCCCGTAGATTTCATTGTTCTTGACATTGATTGCAATCCTACATGTCCCATTATTCTTGGTAGACCTTTCCTTAGAACCATTGGTGTAATTATTGATATGAAAGAAGGGAATATTAGATTCCAATTTCCGTTAAGTAAAGGCATGGAACACTTTCCTAGAAATAAAATTAAATTACCTTATGAATCTATTATGAGAGCCACCTACGGATTGCATACCAAAGATGATAATACCTAGATCTATTCTTGTTTTTATGCCTAGCTAGGGGCGTTAAACGATGGCGCTTGTTGGGAGGTAACCCAATTTTATTTTTGTTTCTTGATTTCTGGTTCTGTTTAGTAATAAATAATTGATATAGCCTCTCTTTAGATGTGGTTTTATGCTTTTAATTAGTGTTTGTGCCAAGTAGAACCTTTGGGAAGACTTGGGGGAAGTTTTTGCGATCTTGCTCTAAAAAACAGAAACTTTAGCGCTCATGAGATTTGCTGCCTTTTTTACTGGAGAGTGCAATTAGGTCGATTCTTTTTGCAGTTGATTAATAGACAAATTCCTCAAGTCCACCAATTTATTTCAGAATTTTTGGGTTTACAGAAGTATTCGAAATCTACAGATTACTATAGACTATTCTATTTTTGTCAGATTCTATTTTTCGCGTGTTGTTTGCTTATTTTGACGAATCTATGGCTAGTATCGGAGGGTATGAACCATAGAGAAGTTGGAATACAGTAGGTTTAAAACCAATATAAATATAGAATGAGTTCATTACAGTACCTTAAGTGGTGGTTTGTTTTCTTATACTAACGGAGCTCATGAGATTTTCTGTTGAGTTTTGTGTTGTGAAGTTTTCAAGTTAAGTCTAAAGATTTGATGGATTATGGAATAAGGAGTGTCAAGAGCCTAAGCTTGGGGATGCCCAAGGCACCCCAAGGTAAAATTCAAGGACAACCAAAAGTCTAAGCTTGGGGATGCCCCGGAAGGCATCCCCTCTTTCGTCTTCGTCCATTGGTAACTTTACTTGAGGCTATATTTTTATTCACCACATGATATGTGTTTTGCTTGGAGTGTCTTGTATGATTCGAGTCTTTACTTTTTAGTTTACCACAATCATCCTTGATGTACACACCTTTTGGGAGAGACACACATGAATCGTAATTTATTAGCAAACATGTTTGAGAGGTTCGCCACTGCAGTCGAGGAGATCAACGTAGAAGGCACCAAGTACACCGCCTATGACTTGGTGTAGTGTGTACCAGAGTTGATGCATGTAGAGTGTGGATATTGCCTTGATGATTTGTTGTCTGCCAGCAGTTTCAACAGTTGGTCAAGCTAGAGGTCTGCTTTGCCATGGTGCAGCTACCAGTTTCACCTTTACAAGTTTTTCAATGGCAAGCCAATGCAAAATTTTGCCACATTCTCCTCCAACGCATGAAAAGGTAAGCTGATAGCACAATGAAATATTGAATACTATTACTTATAATCTAAAATTTTCATTTTGAATAATACTACCTGGATGTATGCAGATGACAAGAAGAAGGAGAAGAAAAAGAAGAAGAAGGTAATTTTGGGTGTGGTTGCCACTGTACTAGTGGTCATCCAGGCACTCCTCGCCTGGGTTATTTTGTTGAGGAAAAGAAGGTCATCATAGAAGAAGGATTCTTTAGGTAAGGGTGTCAACATACCAACTTACTAGTAGAGGTCGAGCTATTTAGCTGAGGGGGCCAATGCCCCCTCCCTATTTGAACCAATTAATGAAGAACTTATTTATGGGAGGGCTTAGATGGGGGGGAATTAGCCTTTGCCCCCCAACAAATTTCTTCTAGCTCTTCCATTGCGTACTAGTATATAATTTATTAAAAAACGTATCAATAAGTTTAATTTTACAACTCATATTTTCTCTTCAGCTCTTCCCCGATAGATTTTGCTTCTCTCCAATTGTAATAGTCTACTTCAACAATATTCTACTCTCCATCTTATTATTCTGATGTCTTGGGTACCATAACATGGATTTATTTCAAATGTGCAGGTGATGAACCAAGAACTAAGATTCCCATCATTGACGATGAAAAGGCCCTTGGTGCTTCAAGAGTGACCCACACTGTTCTTGCTTTGGATAGTGATGACCCACAAGTATAGAGGGTTGCAACAGTCTTTGAGGGTAGTATTTCAGCCAAAATTTATTGATTTGACCCAAGGGGGTCCAAAGAAAGGCACAAGTTGCTTGTGTGCTGAGAAAGGAAGTAACCCTCATTTTCGATCTTTGCACACTTCAAATTTCTGGCAACATGATCAAGTGGATATAACGAGTGGGCAACATATCAGTGGAACATGTTGGTACTAACACCATGCAAGGCAAGGCACTTGACACCAAAATAATTGCAAGCATTGCTGGTGTAGCTGGCATGGCAGCAAACATGTTTGAGAGGTTCGCCACTGCAGTCGAGGAGATCAACATAGATGGCACCAAGTACACTGCCTACGGCTTGGCGCAATGTGTACCATAGTTTATGCCTATAGAGTGTGGAGACTGTCTCGATGATTTGTGGTCTGCCAGCAGTTTGACCGAATGGCTAGGTCAGAGGTCTGCCTTGCCGTGGTGTAGCTACCAATTTCACCTTTACAAGTTTTTGAATGGCGAGCCAATGCAAAATTTTGCCACATTCTCCTCCAACACATGAAAAGGTAAGGTGATAGCACAATGAAATATTGAATACTACTACTTCTTATAATCTAAATTTTGATTTTTAATAATAATGTCTGGATGTATGCAGATGACAAGAAGGAGAAGAAAAGAAGAAGATAATTTTGGGTGTGGTTGCTGCTATACTAGTGGTCATCCAGGCACTCCTCACTTGGGTTATTTTGTTGAGGAAAAGAAGGTCCTCACAGAAGGAGTCTTTGGGCAAGGGTGTCAACATACCAACATACTAGTAGAGGTTGAGCTATTTAGCTGAGGGGGCCAATGCCCCCATCCCCATATTGGAACCAATTAATGAATAATTTATTTATGGGAGGGCTTAGGTGGGGGAAAATTTGCCTTTGCCCCCCAAAAATTTTCTTCTAGCTCAGCACTGCATACTACTATATAATTTATGAAAAGAACATTTGGATGCACCAGCGAAGTTGCACCATGCAACTCTCGAGGTGAGAAAGGGAAGTGCATGGTACTAAAGAGGCTAGCAATATGCAGAAAGGTGAAAGTATGTATAGTCCATTAACTCACATTAGTCATAAAGAACTCATATACTTATGGTAAAAGTTTATTATCCCTCAAAGAAAAGTACTACTCGCATGCCCCTAGGGAGGAGGTTAGGAGTTAACCATCGCGCGCGCCCGATTTAGACAACACTCAAGGATTTCAATCAGACATAAAAATGCTCAAACCTCCCTGATACGTCTCCAACATATATATAGTTTTTTATTGTTTCATGTTATTATATTATCAATCTTGGGTACTTTATATGCATTTTATGCTATTTTATATCATTTTTGAGAACTAACCTATTAACCAATTGTTGTTTTCTGCTTGTCTTTGCTTTCCAGAAAATTAGTACCAAATAGAGTCCAAACGCTATCAAACTTTTTGACGGTTTTTTATAGACATAATATACCCTAGAAGCTTCAGGGGATACCAGAGGACCGATACGTCTCCAACGTATCTATAATTTTTGATTGTTTCATGCTATTATATTATCTGTTTTGGATGTTTATGGGCTTTATTAAACACTTTTATATTATTTTTGGGACTAACCTATTAACCCAGAGCCCAGTGCCAGTTTCTATTTTTTCCTTGTTTTAGAGTATCGCAGAAAAGGAAAATCAAATGGAGTCCAATTGACCTGAAACTTCACGGAACTTATTTTTGGACCAGAAGAAGCCCACGGAGTATCGGAGTTGGACCAGGAGAGTCCCGGGCTTCCCACGAGGGTGGGGGGCGCCCACCCCCCTGGGAGCGCCCCCTGCCTTGTGGACAGCCCGGAGGTCCACCGACGTACTTCTTCCTCCCATATATACCCATATACCCTAAAAACTTCGGGGAGCA
>NW_024118610.1:0-9255 GCF_003073215.2 Triticum urartu
ACGACGCTCGACGTGCGAGTGATGCGCGCGTGCCGCGAGCTACGCTGCATGCCATCCCATGCAACACTAACGGCCGCGCCGAGCTAGCTAACTACTAACTGAAACTAGGATCGGCCTCATCGCGTACATGCACACGTGACTTGGCCGTTTATTTGCTAACTGAAAGAACCTAAACTAGCTACTGAACCGGGCTAGGAAATACAGGTTCAACAGAGACGGACTGCACTGAGTTGTTGACGATGGTGCAGTCTAAAGATGTTGAGCGCTCGAGGTATGTGAACAGGATCAATGAGATCAGAAGGATTCTGGCTCATAAAAGGAAGATTAGTCTAGCAAAAATCAGCAGACATGCAAATGTAGCGCCTCACACCCTTGCTTGTACGGGGCACTCGCAATAGCACACAACCTGTTGGCTTCCGAACTCCCCTGTGGAAATAGCTAGCATTGTCATCTCTGAATGTAAACATAATGATTGATGAATGAAAAGTTCCTTTCCCGCAAAAAAAACACGTGCATGATATTCTCATAAGAGCATTGCCTGCAATGTGTATTGAGTGTGGATGACTGACCTGAAAAATGTGCTTATGCATAGGCAGAACTTGGAACGTATTCATGTTAATCTAGAAAATAGAAAATTTGTTTCAACTGAATCAACAAATTGCCATTTTGTGCTAATACTTTAAACAAGTCCACAATTTAAAAAAAATGTTTAAACCAGCCCGTCTTGCAATTACTATAAGAATCCTTCGGGCAGATAAATACTTGCCTCAAATCTCAGTGGAAGGAGGGGAACCACCATGATTTTAAATAGTGTGCTATAGCTTCGAATATATGTTCTTACTAAATAAGATGTTCACAAATAATATGTTTGAATATATGTTCTTACTCCCTCCATTCCAAAATATAGTGCGCCCACGCTTCCTGAGGTCCAACTTTGACCATAAATTTAATCAACGAGACCAACTGCGGCGGAAGAAAAAAATATATAATTGAAAACTTCTTACGAATACGAATTCACTGATATAATTTTTGCTCCCGCCGCAATCGGTCTTGATAGTTAAATTTACAATCAAACTTAAAACACGAGGATAGAGTAAGCACTACATTATGGAATGGAGGGAGTACTAAATAAGATACTTGCCTCAAATACTTGCCAACCATCTCCACAAGTTCTAAGATAAAAAATACTTCCTTCATTCAGTATTATAAGATGTTCTTACTAAATCGAATATATGTGTAGACATGTTATAGTGTGTTTGTTCGCTCACTTTAGTCCGTATGTAGTTTATATTGAAATATCCAAAATATCTTATAATAGTGAGTGGAGGGATTAGTAAGCAACATGAAAAATGCATGTGAGTACACAAATGTCTTATATTATTGCAAAAAATGATAAACTGAACTTGAGTTTTATAACAAGTTATGGCAATATGACAAGCTCAAGTGACACATGTAGTATACTTCCACCCTATTATGAGCATCGGGCATTGACTGCAAGAAAATGTTCACTATTACAAGCTACAATGTTGTGTTGCATATGGAATTCCTTGTCCATGGTCCATTCTCCATTGGCAGCTTCAGTTTGTAGCTGGCTAGTGGAGATGGTTGGATTTTTTTTTCTTTTCTTTTTGAAGGAAGAAACATGAGTGAATTTTGCCATGCAACAACGTTTTGTTGATATAACATGTCATTAACTTGAACTATTGCCAAACAGGCCTAAACAGAACATGCACCTACAGCTGCTGCAGGAGGACAAGGATCTCACCTGCCGCAGATACCTGCTAGCAATCCCAACAAGGTTCCATCACATAAATGAGAGCTCTTAAGTTCAGCAGAAATAAGCGACAATGATAAGTTCAAAAACAAAAGTCCATCGGTTATCCGGGACAAGGTTTAATACTACTTTGTTTTTTTAGCCGCCAATCATCTTTAGCTAAAAGGTCTACACTTAACAACATAAGCATCAATTTAGACAATAACCAAATGGCCATGTGTTGCAATGCATTAAAAAGCATATTGCTTTTGCATGACCTGCACACGCCATACTTGTTTCTATTGTGTATCAAACTAAGCTTTACCTCGACGCGCGCATTGTCGTAGACATAAAATTAGTCCAGCATCACTATAATATCGTATTTTTCCACTACACCATGACTATAAAAAATGGAATAAAGAAACATGATATTGTAGTGGAAAATATACATAACTTGACAAACATAGTGTTTTATTTTGGTTTCTTATAAGCTTTCTCACGGAAAAATAAATTGCAACACATGATATGGCATGAAGATGCAGAGGTCTCTCAGTTGGAGGGTGGAGTATAGCTATCGATGCATGCTAGATAGCGAGAGCAGCTATTCTGCACACAAGCTCATTTGCAGTCGGGCATGAACAGTAAATTTATTTAAAAAAACAATTCAAAAAATCTGAAAAATTTAGGCATCCAAGATACTCATGTGAGCAAGATGTGTGCAAAATTCGTGGTGTTTGGACATCCGAGGAGCTCGTGTAAAAAAAAAAATCAAATTTTGGGTGTCCGAGAAACTTTGAAAAAGAACACTATTTATAGCCAATTTTGGTTTTATTTTTGCACGAGCTCCTCATATGTCCAAACAATCTTAATTTTGCACGCACCTGGCGTACATGAGCATCTTGGATGCCTAAAAAATTCAGATTATTTTGAAGTTTTTACTATTTTTGAATTTACTATTCATCGAGTGTACATGAGCCTAGGCACCATTTTTAATTATCGGCTGGATAGCAGACTATAGATACATTGATGTACTGCCTATATGTCATGATGACATTTGTGATTTTACCATAAATATTGCAATGTTGTACACACACACAGACGCACACACAAACATGTTTATATTTAGGGAAAATTCGATCGGTGGCACTATCCAGAGCCGATATTCGTTGTTGCCACAAGATTTCCATGAGTTGTGGTTGTGCCACGAACACTAGTGAAGAAATTTTTCACAATCCATTTGCGCCATCTCCATGACTTGTCATTAGATGAGCCCTTGTTGTCATCTCCTTTGACATGTTTCCTTCTTTCTGGTAACCACCTCTTTGTCATATCATCAGTAACGGAGAGGAGATTCATTTGACTCTTTGGGATCTATCACTTTGCCATGTCATCAGCAACATAGAGGGGACTCATTTGACCATTTAGACCCAGGTATGTCAAAGGAAAATAACATGATTCATAGAAACAATAACTAGCCCACTTCATTGCATCTGGTATGCCACAACCGTCCAATCCACATGTTCCTTGCCGGTCTGTAACCTCCTTCCCTTGCCTTCTCCGGCAATTGAACCAGTCGAGCGGGAGAGGGATTTACAGGCTCGCGATGTGAGGCTCATGTTGTCGATGTGGACATGGACGCATCAAGATATGAGTGCCACCTTTTGTGAGGCTTGTGTTGTGGTTCATGCCAGAGATGCGTGAGTAGAGTGTTTGTTGGGTTTCAAAGAGGGTCATGCGAGGAGTACATTTTTGGGGCGGAATTATGTGAAGGAAATGTCAAAGGAGTGGTGCCTGCTTCCGCACCACCAAGGTTACCTGTGAGATTATCAAGTGGGCGATGACGTAATGACAAGTTGAAGTTTCCTCGTCGAGGAGAATCTGTGCGCCAATGAGTAACCAGTGCCATGGATTGTGATGAATTCTAGTTTCTAAAGTTCATGTTGCCTCTCACCTCGTCTACTACAACCTTTATGTGTGGAGATTGGGTCATTGGGGGGGCGGGGGGTGTCAAAGAAGTGTAGAATCAATTGAATCTAGTCTCAACCTATAATAACTAGGATGCTTGTTGTCTAGATTTCATGGTGGTGATGCTAAGTTTTCACTTATTTTATTTTTAGTTTGTGATTTATCGGTCTTATTAGTTTGTTTATAAGTTTAGGGAAGGCAACAAATAGTTGATGTCATCAACAACGAAGAGGAGACTCGTTTGACCCACTTCAGCTTTGGGCCCCACCTACTAAGTGGTATCACACAAAAACGGAATCAATCTAAAAAATACCATCTTGTCCATTCCATTCTATCTCGTACGCAACGAGTCTGCCGCTACCATCCAGTCCATTACAATGTTTGTCCGCCACCGGTCCGCCGCTGCCTCCCAGTCCCGCCTCCACTGGCAATGGGACCAGCAGAGCAATAGACGACGAAACGGGCTCGCAAGGTGAGGATCATATTTCCGATGTGGTTATGGTTGTAGGTGGAGGTGAATGCCACCTTTTATGAGGCTTGTGATACAGTTTGCACTGGTGATGCCAAGGATCGTTTTCGCAGGATTCAAGGACAGTCACACAAGTATGGTTCATGGATATGATTCTCAGATGATGTTGAACTTTATAGTGATCGTTAGTTCAACGTCACCGTCCTTGGATTCCAAAGACGGCCACACAAGAGATCATATGTTTTTTCTAAACTTGGTGATGGTGATGTTAAACTCTACAATGACTAGTTGGTTTCCAATTTGGGTTCGACCACCGATGTGAGGTTTGGCATTGCGACTTGGAGCAGGCGAGTAGGAGGAGACTCCATTCACGAAGAGGCGGAGGGGGGCATGTTGGGCTCTTCCATGCCCAAGTACCACCCCGCATGGGTGTTCGCAAGGTTGTCGGGGTTGCGTCGGCCAGCCATGCGGGAGTGGTACTAGAGCATTGGGGCAGAAGAGAGTTTTGGTGGGTTTACTATTGGGGACAAAGATTTTTGAGTGACTTGAGATAGATTATCTTTGGTGGTTGACATGTGGGCAAGCAAGTTGCAGGTCCCAAATGTCTGCGAGCCCAAAGTCGTATCCCTTGAGTGAGAGGATCCAAGTTGAGTGGTAGAGTTTGTGTGTAGGAGCAAAGAAAGGTTCCCCACATGTCATTGACTTCTATTTTAATATTTTTCCCACTTGTTGAAATAAACTCAATTCTTTTTTGCGGGTGAAATAAACTCAATTTTGAACTATACGTATATGAAATGAACAGTTAAAATCACAGAAACAATATAAACAAGTACACGTATACAATTGTGGACCATGTGCAGGGAATGGATAAAATATTCAATTATTTGGGGGAAAGTGAAAGTAAGATTTTGTGTGTGTTTACACACACAAAAATTGTAGTTCCTTTTACTAAAACTTGGTGTGACATACTAATATTGGTACATGAGTTGGTCACATACATTTGGAAACAATACACAAAATTTAAATACAAGCTTGTCCACAAAATGGACTATCTCAAATATTATTTCATAACATTCACAACACATCTTCAACTTTATACCACATAGCCAATTTCAGTGACCAGTTGAGCTCTTTTTCACTTCAAAATTCTCTACCTCTTGGTTTAACATTTCTAATAATGAATGTGAATTAAAATCACCATTTTAATGTTTAGAATCTTCTCTAGCTATTTTATAGGAAATAAAAATGAAAAAATATCCTAATGTTGTAAAAAATATGAACAATTTGGCAACGAATTGCAATATTGATTCAATAGCTTATGATAAAAATCCTAGAATAATGCAAGTAAGATAAACATTAATTGTTCACCAAGTGGACTATCTCACATAGCAACCCATGCAAATAGCCACATAAACCAATTGGCTCTTTTCCACTTAAAAATTTGACTACATCTTGACTCAAGGTTTGTAATAAGGAAAGTGAATTAAAATCTCAATTTTTATGTAAAAAAATATTTTAGCATTTTTCTAGCTATTTAGTAGCTTGTGATAAAATTATGGGAAGGATGAAAATAAGAAAAGTACTAATTGTTCACCAAGTGGGCTATCTCCCATAACATCTCGTGCAAATATCTATTTAACCGAATCTCGGTGGTCATTTGAGCTATTTTCCATTTCTTGAATACACCTTGATTTAATATTTGTAATAACATGAACTAAAATCACCATTTGTTACGTAAAAAATATTTAGTTAGCATTTTTCAAGTATTTTAGAAGAAAAAATTATCAAAAAAGAGTAAAACTTAGCACGATGTCCTAATATTTGTACATCAGCTTGTCATAAAATCTCGCATGATTTATAGGAAGGTTAAGAACAAATTGGTAAAAAATGGTTCCTTTTAGCCCAACTATGACATCATTTTCCAATGGTAAAATTGGGTTTGTGCCTCTACCTAGTTTGAATATTCAATGATTACCACCAAAATTTCATGAATTGTGGATGTCTACTAAAGTTTACGAAGAAATTAGCCGCATGCCCATGTTTGCTGTCTCCATGAGCTGTCGTTAGGTCAGCCCCTCGTTACCGTTTCCTTTGACCAACTTCCTCCTTATGTTGGGCCGGCCAAAATTGGGGCATGTGGGTGATTATGCCTCTCTCCCAATGGCATTCCCTAGCACCCCAGCCCACCAGCCACCGGCAGTCGGCACCGTCCCTACTGGCGCCATGGCTATATCTTACCTGCAGCGAGAAGAGTATCAGTTTCGCCTCTAGCGGTCGGTGCGTCCTCGCCTTAGTAGGTCGGCCGATCAAAGAGGTTTTAGGAAGGTTCAATGGACAAATTCCGGCTAGTTTTAGAACCTTCTAGGTGGTTTCCTTTTTCTTCTTTTTCGAGGTACATGTCTACCTTTTTCAATACATGTTGTATATTTTTCGTAGACACACATAACTTTTTTTTAATATACATTGAAAGTTTTTCAAATACATATTTGACCATTTTTTTAATAAATGTAAACATTTTCAAATACAAACTTTGAACATTATTTTGAATTGTATGAAACATTTTTATGTTACGCTAACATTTGTTCCACATTATATTAATACTTTTTCAATGTCATGTATATCTTTTTGAAACGTGTGAACATTTCTACAAATATCACAGATTATTCTTGAATGGTACGAGTTTTATTTTAACTTACAGGGCTGTATTTTCAAAATGTGATGAACGTTTTCTAAAATCACACACATATTTTTCATATTGTCTTAACATTGTTTAAATGAAACTAACATATTTTTGAAACATGCAACATTTTAAAATGCTAAGTACATTTTATTGAATGCTATCAACATGTTATAAAAGTTATGAAAAAACAATTTTATACTGCATGGACATTTATATGCATGGGGCGTGTTTGGTTGCCGTGCGCTATAGTACCCGCATTGCATACACTTCTCCACCCAACCTGACTAAGCAAATGCAGCCTCAAATGCACCATCTGCATGTTGTTTGGTTGCCTGCATGGGCAGAACCACATTGCTTGGTGTTTGGTTGCCTGCATGTTAGTGGACAAACCCAAGGCATGGTGTTTGGTTGTATGCAACACCTGGTGTGTGGTAATCTCTTTAGCTAGTTGGTGAGGTTACCAACACACTTCGGCACAACCAGTAGCACATATCATAAGCAGAGCAGAGTATAAACAAAGGATCAACTACTTAAAAGCATATTTCAGATAAGCAGTACCACACTTCATAACAGTTCTACGCATAAACCATAAACATAAACAGTTCAAAGCAGACTCGATAGTACTTAGGAGGCCCCGGCCCTACTCCTTGGCGGCGAAGGCTTCGTCGTGCTTCCTGCACTTGTTGACGACCTCAATGACATCGTCGTCGAAGATGATGACCTTCAGGTTGTCGGGAGTGAGGAGCTTGAACGTTACCATTTAGCCGATCTTGATCTGATGAACGACTGCTAGGTGGCCCAACCCTGATCCAGGGTCACCCTGCCGTTCATCAACTTCACCATCACCTTCCAGGAGCAGCCGGTGTTGTTCCTGAGCTTGAACTCCTTCGGTACCGTGACGAAGTGCTTAGTGAAGTCCAAGGGCATGGGGATGCACTCAAGCTTCGGTGCAGGATGACCTTGCAGAAGTGAGTTGGGCCATCCTCCTGATGGTAGTGGCCATAGTTGCGGCGCTTGTTGCTGGGGGGCTCCTTCATGCCCTCGTCGTCGCCACCCTCAGGTGTCTTCGGGTCTTCCTCGGCGGTGGGCGGCAACACAACCTCGTCGGGCATTGGGTGAAGGGGTTGCTTGCCCTTGTTGTCAACGGTCGGGAGCACCTCCGCGCCCATCTCATTGCTCTCCTCAATCTACACATAATTCATGGAGTCAAGCACATCACAGATTTCATGGCTAATTGAAGAGCATGTAGTTAAAACAGCATGACTGTCACTCTTCTCCCCCTCTCCATTCCCCCTATATTTACTCACCTTGCCCACCACTACTTACCCACCCCATCTCTCTTCTCTCACTATCAACCTTCCTCCTCCTCATCGCCATGAGCTCTAGCTCCAGCTCCAACACCAACCCCTTCCCTTGGGGTATTGGCTGGAGGGCCTTCTTCCTCGGGTGGATGGATGGTGACCGGACCAAGTTCGAGAACACCATGGAGGTGTGCTCGAACTTCGGCTCCATGCCTGAGATGCAGAAGGAATCTAATGCAGTGCTCATGAAGGTCACTGCAGAAGAGCTAAAGGCGCTGGTTCCTGACCCAGCGAAGGGCGCGATGGCAGTTGACATCATTCACTGGGCCATGAATCAGGCCGTCTCCGACGACACTAAACAGAGAAAGAAGTGGTGCAAGTACAAGACCTACTGGGCTCCTAATGACCGGCGTGCCGCAGTGTACTGGGAGACAGCTATCGCGCCTGTCGTGGTAACGATTCCGACAATAAAAGAGGGGTAGGATAAAGGAGCATGATCTATCGAGATGCATATGGGTGACACGGTGGTTTTAGCGAGTTCGGGCCTCTCACGATGGAGATAACAACCCTACGTCTCGTGCTCCGTAGAGGCTTTGTTTTATCTTAGTATGTATCCGGAGATTACAATGAGAGGGGAACAGATCCCTGTAGTCCTGAGATTAATGGTGAAAAAGAAAGAGAGATGGAAGAAAAGAGCCCCCTGGTCTAGTGGTGGGGGTGGCTTATATAGAGTGCGCCACCCCCTCACCCCTTATGTTACACGGTGGAGCATCAATGCCATAATGCCTGCCCACTAGCTACAAACCGTCATGCCGACTATTGGTCTTTGCATATCCGAGTGAGTTACACGGTCGAGTGGAATGAGCTCGTCGAGTGAAGTGTCGTGCTCCGAGTGGTTGTCGTCGTCCGAGTGATTTTCAAGTTGTGGTTCATCTAGACGGCGATCTGGCCCAGGGGCCCAGTACAGAGTATACGGTGTCCATGGGTAGGGCCTTTAGGTCAGGCCTGTTACCCTACCCCCAATGCATGTCCTCGTCAGCAGCCCCCGAATCGGTCGAGGTTGAGCGGGTCGAGTCGAGTTGAATTC
>NW_024118611.1:0-8225 GCF_003073215.2 Triticum urartu
AACTTGATCTGAAGTTTCATGATCATCATCATTAACTTCCTCACTAATTGGTGTAGGAATCACTGGAACTAATTTCTATGATGAACTACTTTCCAATTCGGGAGAAGGTACAATTACCTCATAAAGTTATACTTTCCTCCCACTCACTTCTTTTGAGAGAAACTCCTTCTCTAGAAAGGATCCATTCTAAGCAACGAATATCTTGCCTTCGGATCTGTGATAGAAGATGTACCCAACAATATCTTTTGGGTATCCTATGAAGACACATTTCTCCGATTTGGGTTCGAGTTTATCAGGTTGAAGCTTTTTCACATAAGCATCACAGCCCCAAACTTTAAGAAACGACAACTTGGGTTTCTTGCCAAACCACAGTTCATATGTAGTCGTCTCAACGGATTTAGATGGTGCCCTATTTAACATGAATGCGGCCGTCTCTAAAGCATAACCCCAAAATGATAGCGGTAAATCAGTAAGAGGCATCATAGATCGCACCATATATAATAAAGGATGGTTACGACGTTCGGACACACCATTACCCTGTGGTGTTCCAGGTGGCGTGAGTTGCGAAACTATTCCACATTGTTTCAAATGAATACCAAACTCATAACTCAAATATTCACCTCCACGATCAGATCGTAGAAACTTTATTTTCTTGTTACGATGATTTTCGACTTCACTCTGAAATTCTTTGAACTTTTCAAATGTTTCAGACTTATGTTTCATCAAGTAGATATACCCATATCCGCTCAAATCATCTATGAAGGTCAGAAAATAATGATACCCGTTGCGAGCGTCAACACTCATCGGACCGCATACATCAGTATGTATTATTTCCAATAAGTCAGTTGCTCGCTCCATTGTTCCGAAGAATGGAGTTTTAGTCATCTTGCCCATGAGGCATGGTTCACAAGGATCAAGTGATTCCAAAAGTCCATCAGCATGGAGTTTCTTCATGCGCTTTACACCAATATGACCTAAACGGCAGTGCCACAAATAAGTTGCACTATCATTATTAACCTTGCATCTTTTGGCTTCAATATTATGAATATGTGTAGCACTACAATTGAGATTAAACAAAAATAGACCACTCATCAAGGGTGCATGACCATAAAAGATATTACTCATATAAATAGAACAACCACTATTCTCTGATTTAAATGAATAACCGTCTCGCATCAAACAAGAGCTAGATATAATGTTCATGCTCAACGCTGGCACCAAATAACAATTATTTAGGTCTAAAACTAATCCCGATGGTAGATGTAGAGGTAGCGTGCTGACGGCAATCACATCGACTTTGGAACCATTTCCCACACGCATCGTCACCTCGTCCTTAGCCAATCTTCATTTAATCCATAGCCCCTGTTTCGAGTTGCAAATATGAGCAACAGAACCAGTATCAAATACCTAGGCGCTACTATGAGCATTAGTAAGGTACACATAAATAACATGTATATCAAATATACCTTTCACTTTGCAGTTCCACTTCTAGTGGACAGTCCCTTTGTAGTAGAAGCACTCAGTCTTAGGCTTAGGTCCAGACTTGGGCTTCTTCACTTGAGCAGCAACTTGCTTGCCATTCTTCTTGAAGTTCCCCTTCTTCCCTTTACCCTTTTTCTTGAAACTGGTGGTCTTATTGACCATCAACACTTGATACTCCTTCTTGATTTCTACCTCCGCAGCCTTTAGCATTGCGAAGAGCTCGGGAATCGTCTTATCCATCCCTTGTATATTATAGTTCATAAAGAAGCTCTTGTAGCTTGGTGGTAGTGATTGAAGAACTCTATAAATGACACTATCATCAGGAAGATTAACTCCCAGCTGAGTCAAGTGGTTGTGGTACCCAGACATTCTGAGTATGTGTTCGCCGATAGAACTATTCTCCTCCATTTTGCAGCTATAGAACTTGTTGGAGACTTCATATCTCTCAACTCGTGACCAGTCCCTTTGCAGTAGAAGCACTCAATCTCAGGCCTAGGTCCAGACTTCGGCTTCTTCACTTGACCAGCAACTTGCTTGCCATTCTTCTTGAAGTTCCCCTTCTTCCCTTTACCCTTTTTCTTGAAACTGGTGGTCTTATTGACCATCAACACTTGATACTCCTTCTTGATTTCTACCTCCGCAGCCTTTAGCATTGCGAAGAGCTCGGGAATCGTCTTATCCATCCCTTGTATATTATAGTTCATAAAGAAGCTCTTGTAGCTTGGTGGTAGTGATTGAAGAACTCTATAAATGACACTATCATCAGGAAGATTAACTCCCAGCTGAGTCAAGTGGTTGTGGTACCCAGACATTCTGAGTATATTTTCACTCACAGAACTACTCTCCTCCATTTTGCAGCTGTAGAACTTATTGGAGACTTCATATCTCTCAATCTGGGCATTTGCTTAAAATATTAACTTCAACTCCTGGAACATCTCATATGCTCCATGACGTTCAAAACGTCGTTGAAGTCCCGGTTCTAAGTCGTAAAGCATGGCACACTGAACTATCGAGTAGTCATCAGCTTTGCTCTGCCAGGTGTTCATAACATCTGGCGTTGCTCCTGAAGTGGGTTTGTCACCTAGCGGTGCTTCTAGGACATAATTCTTCTGTGCAGCAATGAGGATAATCCTTAAGTTACGGACCCAGTCCATGTAGTTGCTACCATCATCTTTCAACTTAGCTTTCTCTAGGAACACATTAAAATTCAAGGGAACGGTAGCACGGGCCATTGATCTACAACAACATAGATATGCAAATACTATCAGGTACTAAGTTCATGATAAATTAAAGTTCAATTAATCATATTACTTAAGAACTCCCACTTAGACATCCCTCTAGTTATCTAAATGATCATGTGATCTATATCAACTAAACCATGTCCGATCATCACGTGAGATGCAGTAGTTTTCAATGGTGAACATCAATATGTTGATCATATCTACTATATGATTCATGTTCGACCTTTCGGTCTCAGTGTTCCGAGGCCATATCTACATATGCTAGGCTCGTCAAGTTTAACCCGAGTATTCTGCACGTGCAAAGCTGGCTTGCACCGGTTGTATGTGAACGTAGAGCTTATCACACCCGATCATCACGTGGTGTCTCGGCACGACGAACTGTAGCAACGGTGCATACTCAGGGAGAACACTTATACCTTGAAATTTAGTGAGGGGACATTTTATAATGCTACCGCCGAACTAAGAAAAATAAGATGCATAAAGGATAAACATCACATGCAATCAAAATATGTGACATGATATGGCCATCATCATCTTGTGCCTTTGATATCCACCTCCAAAGCACCGTCATGATCTCCATCGTCACCATCTTGACACCTTGATCTCCATCGTTGCATCATTGTCGTCTCGCCAACTATTGCTTCTACGACTATCGCTACCGCTTAGTGATAAAGTAAAGCAATTACATGGTGATTGCATTTCATACAATAGCGACAACCATAAGGCTCCTGTCAGTTGCCGATAACTTTTACAAAACATGATCATCTCATACAATAATTTATATCTCATCACGTCTTGACCATATCACAACACAACATGCCCTGCAAAAACAAGTTAGACGTCCTCTACTTTGTTGTTGCAAGTTTTACGTGGCTGCTACGGACTTCTAGCAAGAACCATTCTTACCTACGCATCAAAACCACAACGATTTTTTGTCAAGTGTGATGTTTAAACCTTCAACAAGGACCGGTCGTAATCAAACTCGATTCAAGTAAAGTTGGAGAAACAGACACCCGCCAGCCACCTGTGTGCGAAGCACGTCGGTAGAACCAATCTCATGAATGCGGTCATGTAATGTTGGTCCGGGCGCTTCATCCAACAATACCGCCGAATCAAAGTAAGACGTTGGTTGTAAGCAGCATGACTATTATCGCCCACAACTCTTTGTGTTCTACTCGTGCATATAACATCTACGCATAAACCTGGCTTGGATGCCACTGTGGGGGAACGCGGTATTTTAAAAAAATCCTACGATCACGCAAGATCTATCTAGGATATGCATAGCAACAAGAGGGGAGAGTGCGTCCACGTACCCTCGTAGACCGAAAGCGGAAGCGTTTAGTAACGCGGTTGATGTAGTCGAACGTCTTCACGATCCAATCGATCCAAGTACCGAACGTATGGCACCTCCGTGTTCAGCACACATTCAGCACGATGACGTCCCTCGAGCTCTTGACACAGTTGTGGATGAGGGAGAGTTCTGTCAGCACGACGGCGTGGCGATGGTGATGATGAAGTTACTGGCGCAGGGCTTCACCTAAGCACTACGACGATATGACCGAGGTGTTGAATTGTGGAGGGGGGCACCGCACACGGCTAAGAGATTGTCTGTTGTGCTTTGGGGTGCCCTCTGCCCACGTATATAAAGGAGGGGGGGAGGAGGAGGCCAGTCAAGGGGGGCGCACACCACCCCCACCCCTTGTCCAATTCGGTTTGGGCAGGGGGGAGGCGGGCGCCACCTCGTGGACCTTCTTCCCTCTCTCCACTAAAGCCCACTAAGGCCCATTAACTTCCCCGGGGGGTTCCGGTAACCTCCCAGTACTCCGGAAAAATGCCTGAACTACTCGAAACTATTCTGATGTCCAAATGCAACCTTCCAATATATGAATCTTTACCTCTCGACCATTTCGAGACTCCTTGTCATGTCCATGATCTCATCCGGGACTCCGAACAAACTTCGGTCATCAAATCACATAACTCATAATGCAAATCGTCATCGAATGTTAAGCGTGCGGACCCTATGGGTTCGAGAACTATGTAGACATGACCGAGACACATCTCCGGTCAATAACCAATAGCGGAACCTAGATACTCATATTGGCTCCTACATATTCTACGAAGATCTTTATCGGTCAAACCTCATAACAACATATGTCATTCCCTTAGTCATCGGTATGTTACTTGCCTGAGATTCGATCGTCGGTATCGTCATACCTAGTTCAATCTCATTACCGGCAAGTCTCTTTACTCGTTCCGTAATGCATCATCCCGTAACTAACTCATTAGTCACATTGCTTGCAAGGCTTATAGTGATGTGCATTACCGAGAGGGCCCAAAGATACCTCTCTGATACACAGAGTGAGAAATCCTAATCTCGATCTATGCCAGCTCAACACAGAGTGAGAAATCCTAATCTCGATCTATACCTGTAGAGCATCTTTATAATCACCCAGTTATGTTGTGACATTTGATAGCACACAAGGTGTTCCTCCGGAATTCGGGAGTTGCATAATCTAATAGTCAGAGGAACATGTATAAGTCATGAAGAAAGCAATAGCAATAAAACTAAATGATCATTATGCTAAGCTAACGGATGGGTCTTGTCCATCACATCATTCTCTAATGATGTGATCCCGTTCATCAAATGACAACACATGTCTATGATCAGGAAACTTAACCATCTTTGATTAACGAGCTAGTCAAGTAGAGGCATACTAGGGACACTCTGTTTGTCTATCTATATATCCACACATGCACTAAGTTTCCGGTTAATACAATTCTAGCATGAATAATAAACATTTATCATGATATAAGGATATATAAATAACAAGTTTATTATTGCCTCTAGGGCATATTTCCTTTAGAAGGGTCTGAAGAGGACTTACTTGGGAGATATGCATACTCCAGCCGATCATCTAGATATGCATTACTTACACGGAGTGAGTGTGATAAATGTTGACACCTGATGTTGAAGTTACAACTACGTTCAAACTGAAATAGATTAATGCACATTAAACAAGGGGAAATTTTCATACCTTTTAGAGTCTTTGCCTTAGGCTAATAGGTAGCTGGAGTGTGAGGTGATCACCACTATCCAACTGGCTTGGTGATTGAGAGAAAAGTTCGTGATGATACAAAGATTGAGGTACAATAATAATGCATGAATTAACCATACGTGAGATGCTATTTGCAAAAAAATCATTCAAAGTTGCTTTGGTGCCATTTGCATATGGCCCTTCCATCCTTTGAATTTCCCAATGGGAAAACTCATTCAACATACCTATGTTTGTTCTTGAATTACCCATATGTCTATTCTTGAAACAGATAACCTGGACGAGTAATTTGTTACAAAAATTGCCAAAGGAATAAGGTAAGATTTCTCATCTATTTGCATTTGGTGTTTTTTTTCCTCCATAGGTTACAATATACAATGTTCAGTTTATACCCATGCATTAATGCAATATTTAAGAAAATGGTACATACTTCACTCCAGAATTTTCCATGAGTAATATAGATGAAACATATATACCTTTTATTACTCTGTTGACTTCCATACGAATCAGAATTAGACACATTATTTCCTAACCTCTCTCGGACAGGTCGCTTTCTTCCTAATATTGGCACTTCATCGTCATTGCCTATATCAGAAATAGTTTGCCTTTTGACAACACCTACAATCCAAGGAAATAAGGTGAAGTTAAAGTTGAATAACTCGTGCAGCATTCTAAAGTCTTAAAAGAAAATTAAAAAAAATAAGAAATCAAGATACTGGTATCCATCTAACATTCATAGCACAGAATGACCTGAAAAGGGGGTTCAACTTCAAAATAGTTACTACTTCTAAAAAGTCCCCAAAGCAGTACTCTATGAGATTAAATTTACACGACTCTAATAATATTGGAACTGTAATTTTAGGAAAAAGACCATGACATATTCACATCGAGAAGGCAAAAGATGACCCTGAGAACATCACCACATTTTATATGGTGAAGGATGACACTAAAACATGTGCATTCATACTCAAATTTTACTGAAATGAAGAACAATGGCATAACTCCTATCTCATCATGTGGCTTTCCTAATGGAGAATTCTCAGGGATAAGTTCAGCAAACTGAGAACGATCATCAAAAGGATCATCAAATACATATGTTTATTCCTGTCAATTAAAAATTTAGCAAACAGTCAGTAGGCACTTGTAGAAACAATGAAGCCCTGTAGGAAAAGAAAAGTGCAGAACTACCTGCAGGCCACCAGGTGGACATGGGAGTCCATCAACCCCGGGAGCACCATATTCCCACTAAGATTTAGCCCATATGTGCGGCCCTTGAATTCCTATAATTCGCAGCCCACAATCAATTTTGGGCAAGGCGCAGGGGACAAAAAAAATGGCTTGCAGTTTCAGCAACACAACAAGTAGTTTCGAGAAATTGATTACCGCACAATAGAATAGAGCAAAATGAACTACACATATAATCTCTAGAGGGGAGGGGGCATAAAATAGAGCGGAAACCTTGAGGGAGCCGACATAGAGCACACGGCCCTAGCGAACGACCATGGCGTCGGCGAAAGAGAGAAGCTTCTTGGAGAGCTCCATGGCTTGGGCGACCTTGGAAGCCGTCATGCCATGCTTCATGTTGTACCTTCCCAGATGTCCCCTCCTTCTCCCCTCGCAGATCCTAGTGCCACCCCCACAACAGATCACCGCAGCCCCATGCTCCTTCTCCTCCGGTCGACCTTCCTGGCTTCTTCGGCAGCCATACTCTACACCCACGACATCTCCATACTTCATATACGGCAACACCACGGGCGGTCGGCTGATCTCACGGAGCCGGCACCTCACCTGTAGAGCGTGCCCTGCTATGCCTCTTGCAGATGCGACAGGCTCAAGCCACCGGCGCTGCGCTTCCATCTCTTGTCCCCCTGGAGCTCGTTGGTGCCCCAGCGCACGCGTGGACAAGGCGGACGGCGGAGGTAGTTCTCCGTGGCTGTGGGTTCGTCGTCAACGGGCGGTCGGCTGATCTCACGGAGCCGGCACCTCACCTGTAGAGCGTGCCCTGCTATGCCTCTTGCAGATGCGACAGGCTCAAGCCACCGGCGCTGCGCTTCCATCTCTTGTCCCCCTGGAGCTCGTTGGTGCCCCAGCGCACGCGTGGACAAGGCGGACGGCGGAGGTAGTTCTCCGTGGCTGTGGGTTCGTCGTCAACATTGCGGAGCGCACAGAGTTGCGCCATGACATGAGTTCATTCAGAGTTTGGCTCAACACAAGTGACCCGGACAGCATTCCTCATCACCGCGCTCTCTTCATCCCCGTGCCGCCCTCGTCGCAGGCGGGCGCTCCTGATGCCCTATGGTACCCCATAGACATCCGACGCCTTGCGCCGCCAGTCCGGGTGAATTCTTTCATCGCACCGGCGCCTCCGCCGCCTCCCCATCGCCGCCTTCAGAGGAGGATCGCCGCTCTCATGATGGTCGGTCGGCTGCGGGGCCTGCTTCCTTCGGTC
>NW_024118612.1:0-8141 GCF_003073215.2 Triticum urartu
GCGGCTGGTGGAGGTGGCCGGCGGCGGAGTGGACATGTCCGGCGACGAGCGGGGGAATTTTTAGGGTTCATTCGCGAATTTTCGGGGAAGATGACATATATATAGGTAGAGGGAGTTAGGACAGTCCAAATGAGGTGCGGTTTTCGGCCACGCGATCGTGATCGAACGACTGAGATGACGGAGGAGGTTTAGGTGGGTTTTGGGCCACTTTGGAGGGGTGTTGGGCTGCAACACGTATGAGGCCTTTTCGGACCCTCCGTTAACCGTTGGAGTATCAAACGAAGTCCAAACGGTACGAAACTTGACAGGCGGTCTACCGGTAGTAAACCAAGGCCGCTTGGCAAGTCTCGGTCCAATCCAAAAATGTTTAACCCCCGCACACGAAGAGAGGTAGAAAGGGACACCGGGTGACATAGGAGCGCCGGATTGCAAAACGGACAACGGGGAAAATGCTCGGATGCATGAGACGAACATGTATGCAAATGAAATGCACATGATGACATGATATGAGATGCATGACATGCAAGCAATGACAAGGCAACAACAGTGAATAACTGGACGACACCTGGCACATCGGTCTCGGGGCGTTACAAACCTGGACCAAGGGCGGCGACCTAGTTAGGCATGGCGACGACGTCCTCGGCTGGCGACGTTTGCGGGGGAAGGATGGACGACGTCTTGACCGCGTGGGCGGTGAGTCGCCGGTGGATCTCCTCCACGTCGCAGGCTCTCTCCCGCTGCATTTGGTGGCTTACAATTGCGGTCGTCGGCCTCGGTGCGTTCGCGAGGGCTAGTAGAGGTGACATCAGACCGGAGGAAACTCTAGATGACTCGTTCATCCTGACGGTGGCGACGACCAGGGTCACCGTTCTCCTACTTGCAGGTGCCGTCGAGGTCCCTGCCCTCCTTAGATTGGGCGGCGGCGACACTGCGTGTGTCGTGCCCTTCTTGGAGGTGCCGCCTGGGACGATTGGGTGCTCTGTTTGAGGAACTACAGGCGGAGGGGATGGGACCAGTGGCAGCAGGTGGTGTTTCGTGTCGGAGGAGCGGTGTGGCATCTGGCACGTCAACAACGGCGTGGTCTCAGCGGCATGGAGCACCGGGGTCTTGATGGTGGACGTGTGATGATGGACGAGCACAGGATGGTGGCGTTGTCTGGCGTCGTGGTGGCGTCGACGGCAGCTAGACCAGGCAAGGTAGATGAGACAGTACAGCACTGAAGATTGAATGGTGGCAGGTGGCTGCGGCGGCCTCATACCCGGCAGGCGTCCTGGTTGAGGAATGCACCGGACTAGTGGGTGCCCCATACCCAGCAAGCGTCCTGGTTGGGATCTCAGATCTTAAATGTTAGGTTTGGCTGCGAGGTCTATTTGGTATTAGACACAGACTATCAGCATCCCTACATCAACTGGATAAGAGTAACGACAGATGTTGCCTAGACGATGGCTTTAGTCTTATTGTTATATGATTTTGTAAAGTTTTGTGTGAATAATTAATAAAATAGCTGCATGCATCGTCCAGATGCAGAGGCCGGGGTCCTCCTCTATTTTTTTTTAAAAAATCAACACCCCTGACAAACCTAGCTAGAAAAAAACAGTGGGATTTCGGGCGTCCAGCTTCGCCGTTGTTATAGCTTAAATCAAAGAAATAATAATAATAAAAAAGCTTGGCCGTTGTTTATCGCGGTGGAACCCGTGCATGCGCGTCGGCAGTCGGCCTGAGCTGAAAGTCCGGCAAGGCGTACGCAATGGCTATATCTCGCTCATAGCAAGTCCTTCTTCGGTCTCAAGCGTACAGCTTTGGGCTGGTCCAGTCGCGCATACTTAAAAGAAATAACTAGAAAAAAGAGGCGGATCATTCCAGTGTAGCGCTGCTAGACACTGGGCCATCATTCAGCTCACGTTTAATTAGTAGGTCGCGACCTTGTTAAAGAAAAAGAGCCGGGTTTCCACTGTTTCCCAGGATTTTTCTTCTTTTCTTGTTTTTCACTAGTTTTTCTTTGTTTCTTTTCTCTGTTTTCTAGTTTCTTTGTTTTCATTCGTTTCTTTTTCATTTTTACTACTTTTTTCTTCTCTTTAACTTTCTTTGTTTTTTTTCTTGTTTTTCAACTGGTTTTTTGTTTTCTCTCGGGTTTTCATTGTTTTTCTGTACACATTTTTGGTATACATCTAATACATTTTTCTTTTACATGTTTAATAATTTTCATATATAAGATTAACATTTATTGAATACATGGTCAACATTTTTTATATATACATTCAACATTTTTCAAATGCCAAATTAACATTTTTCGAATACCAGATTAACATTTTTGAATACATGCTCAACATTTTTTCTATGCACATTTTACATTTTTTTTAAATATTTGATTAACATGTTTCAAATACATGTTTAACATTTTTTCTATACACATTTAACATTTTTTTCCAATGCTTGATTAACATTTTTCAAATACTAGATTACCATCTTTCAAATAAATGGTCAATATTTTTTCTATACAGATTTAACATTTTTTTTCAAATTCTTGATTAACATTTTTTTCCAAAACTAGTTAAGCATATTTTTAATAGATGGCCAATATTTTTTTCTATACACATTTAATATTTTTCAAATGCTTGATTAGCAATTTTCAAATACAAGTTATCATATTTTGAATACATGGTCAACATTTATCTATACATATTTAACATTTTTTAAGTGCTTGATTAACTCTTTCAAATACTTGTTTAATATTTATTCATATGCTTGGATTAACAGTTCTGAATACATGATAAACTTTATTCACACATATTATATATTTTTTGTATGCATTTTCAAATACATTTTAACATTTTCAAATGCTTGTTTAAAATGTTTTTGAATATTTTTATTTAGAATATTTCGAAGTATAAAAATAAAAGAAAAATAAGAAAACATGCAAAAAGCAAGGAGGTGGCCTCCTGTTCTCAAGAGAAGCTAACGACAGGGCACCTTTCGTTTGGACTGCGAGTGGGCGCATCCGTAAGAGCATAGTTTTTCTCATTCGTTATTTTTTTCTTGGATTTTCCTAGGGTTTTTAAAAAACACGTTTTTTCATGCATGAAGGATATTGTGTGAAAAACATAGTTGTGCTTTTCGTAAAGTGAAAACACAGTTGTGGTAATCTGTTTCCGTGTGAAGCGCAATTGTGATTATAGTTTTTTATTTTGTCTTTTTTTGGGTTGGGTTTTTTTCGAGAGAAAAAAGTTCATTCAAACTTATTAACATGAGATGGAGTTTCAAAGATCTTGACGTAGGAAACGCAATAGTAAAAATGGTTTATGATTCCGACACATGGTTTAAAAGATAAAACGTTCAGAAAAACGAATATATGAATAAACACTCAGGTTTTGACATGTGTCGCACATGCAATGCGTCATTTTTCACCACTAGAAATGGTGGGAGTGACATTTGCCAATGGTACCCCTAAATCCTTATTTAGTAATTTCACCTATTCTCTCTCTCCACGCCTTCTGTGGTGAACTGTCGCTGTAACGCCTGAAGGGTGATTGTAAGTTCCAGCCCATTTAGTTTCCAGGACTAGCTACCTGAAAATCGGCGGTTGCTGTGTGTTCGCCTCCACATGGAAAACTGACTCATCGCTCCCCTACAAAAATGAATTACCTTTTTTCTTACTAGTAAGCTTGCACGTGTAAATGCACGTCTCAACTAATATACAAGTATGTATGAGCATAACATGCATATAAAGATAGTTTGGTTGCATCAGAAAATATTGCAAATTAAGAAAAGACAAACAAGACTGCCTTTGCATATATAGCCTTTTTATATTTAGAGATAAAAGACAAACACGTCAATTTTTGTGTCCATTCCCTAGTCTAGACACGTACAACGTCCAGAAAGGCACATGCATTAAGTACCATGCAAACCCATATAGGTAGGGTTTGACGATAATGGGTCGGTGGATACCGACCGAGAGTTTTATGACGACGAAAAATATATATTTTACATGCCTTTGCATATATTTGTTACCAACCCAAAGAGCATAATAAAACTGAAAAGATAATGAGTCCATATGTGCTGTCACGGAGCTTAATTTTTTTAGTCTCCAAAACATATTGCATCGCAAAATTCATGTTTATAAATAAATAGCCGCAACATATGGCAAATACAGTAAACAATCCATGGAGATGAAAAATAAATTTTGATTAAAAAAACTACAGTATGACTACCGATGCGTGGATATCAAGTTGTAAATCTGAACCTTGAATTGCCGCACTTCAGAACCAGAAGTAATATATAATTGCTGTAGTTAAAAGCTATAACAAAGGACATCATGCACAATTTCTAAAGCGATATCCCCAACAACAGATAGGAAAGTTATTTGCTAGTATATTGTAAATCTGAACTGAAGGGGAAAAGACTTATATATCTCATTACCAGCAATTACAAGAGACATACATAAGATTCTCCATTTCAATAACAAATGAAGTCATTACAGTTAAGGAAAATCCATAAATATCTGGTTGTGTCATTTGCTGAATAGTAGTGGTAACTTGTGCTTCTCTTAGGCATGCTGCTCTACCACCTGTCGTCCAGGCCTCGCTTCTCCTAGATCATGATCCCCTTGTACATTGGTGTAGGTCCTTTTGTGCCTGCTCCTGTCCACCCTTCCTATGTTTGATGTACCTCCATATGGCCCACTCTGGCCCAGCTTGTAATGTCCAGAATATTGATCCATTTAATCGTTCAGGTGGGCGATCGCCCCTGAGTATGTTTTAGCACGAATAGGATGAAGACAATATAGAAGACTCGCGGGTATTAGATCAAAGGTGACCACCTCAGCTTGTGTGATACATGGATAACAATAACCTGAAAATAAAAGCATATGCATATGAATATGGACAGCAATAACCTCTGATAGGAGGTAGGACAACACTTAACCATGCATTGCAGCGAAACCTCTATGAGGCCATTGTCCACTCATTACTGTAAACGATAGCTTGATTGTACAGAATTAGCTCACGAAAAGCAAGATGGCAGCAATGGAAATAAAGTTGTATCACTTCACATACACCAAAAGAAACAGAAATAAGTAAGGAGAACAAGTTCAGTTGGCTGAACAGATCAAGCAGAGATGGGGCCTAGTATTTTAGCTCACCTACTTCTGGCCAGTACCCCCACAGATGCAGCAAAGAGCCCTGACGCTCCTCCTGTTCTCCAAGCAGTAAGCCCGAGACTGACAGCAGCGACACACAGAAGGACCTGTGTATGGCAAAGAAAGTGAGTAAAGCAGCCTGGACATTGGCCTGCGCCAACCCAACCAAAGAAATGTGGCCAGCGAATCAAGGCAGAACGAACAGTGAGCTTCTTTTACTGATAAGTTAGATTGAACACCCTTAAGAAACAATCTTAAAAATCATATCGAAGCAATAAAGGGAAGTGGTTCAGTACTGGCTTCTATCCAATGAAACTGTAAACAGGGGAATACATTGGCTTTATGTGAAAACTAAAATGAAGGCACAACATGCAAGGTTTTGATACTGAACAAACTATAGTAACGATCTGCTGATTAGGACAGGTATCGATATAAAATGCTTATCTATTCCATGAAACCCTAAAGGTACTGCCGCCACCAGTGGCAGGATAATGTTGGTTGAGTAGAGTGTGATTCTAATGATGGCCAAAAAAACAGGGAAGAATAGAAGAGAAGGCAATTGACGAAAAGTTTGTAACCTGACTGACAAAATAAGACACATGGATGCTTATGAGATAATGGGCTACATGAACTTTGCTTGAGAAATTTGTATAGCTGAAGGGATTTGTTATCCAAATATAACATAAATGAAGTTGTCATGCACTTTAAATTACGATCAAATAAAAGTAAAGCGTAGATGAAGCTGAAATGAAGACGTCAACAACTCATAATAAATTATCTTCCATTGGACCATATTCTTGATTAAAAATACAGAAGTCCAACCACATACAGTTTTTATTTAGCTACCAGTTTCAAGAATGTGCTCCTAATTTGCTGTATATCCCAGCTTCTTGTCTTGTTTATGTATTGTCAATGCAAAAATCTACGAGCAATCAAAGAAGTTTAACAAAAAAGAATGAAGCAATCCACTAACTTTTATGGACAGGGAACAACAAAATGAAGACAGGATAAGCACTTGGTGTTGTTATCATATACCAAACCTGTGTTATCATATATCAATCCGAGACGAAAATCACAATGATGTAGTATTGCCCATTTAAATAATTAAGGTAACATGTTGGTGGTCTAACCAGATGAAGTTTGCGAGGCAGATGATGTAGGCAATTGGACATTCACCCCGGCAGTTGCTGCTTTCCTTGCGAGTCGGGCCATCTTCTGTTTGTGTATGTACTCAGCTCGCCGCTCGTCGGATAGTCCAGCATACCAACTTTGTGGACTTCTTTTTTTGCCTGCAATATTGTTTTGGTGAAGATGAGCAGTACCCGCGGAGCTTGCCGCCGTACATACTGCAACTGTCATGTAGGAGGAGATTCAGATATGTACAAGTGATGCATCAATGCATTAGGACACAAAATGGGAGCACATACCATCTATATGTGTGTTGGTGATGTTGCTCAAAGGGACAAATTGCTCAGACCCCACAGAAGAAGCATGTTCTTGTGATACCCGGGCATGGTTTACACTTTGTACGGCTGCAGTCTTCTTCTCACGCCGGGCGACACGACGCTTCTCGAGGGGGTCAAATCATCATTGAAAATAGTACATATAGGTTACCACTCTAGGAAAAATAACAGCGTACATGATCTATGAACAGATTCAGAGAATTAAAACATGACAAAAAATCGTAGATATTGGCTGTGGGGTGTACCTTCAAGTGATCAGAGAAGGTTTACGCAACAATACACATGGTGTGGAGCACCTATATCTCGTATACTAACTTCACACCTCACTACTTCTCTGAAATACAACCAAAGAAAATTTTAAGTCGAAGTATCTTATCAAATCTGAAATTTTCAGCATGAAAATACTACTAAGATCGCTATTAAAAAAATTAAGACGAAGTGTATTGACAAAACTGCAATTTACAGCATGAAAAGACTACTAACATCACTCCCGCTGCACCTATCTGCAAATCCGACAGGAACAAAAATCAGAATGGTACACTACCAATACAGATGATGTGGATATTCTTCATCTCGTATACTAACTTCACACCTCAATATTTCTCTGGAATACAACCATAGAAAATATTAAGTCAAAGTATCTTATCAAATCTGAAATCTTCAGCATGAAAATACTACTAAGATCACTATTAAAAAAATTAAGCCGAAGTTTCTTGCCAAACCTGCAATTTACAGCACGAAAAGACTACTAAATCAGAGTTGGAAAGACAAATATGAAATCACCGTTGAAAAGGTTAGTTTGGGTTCCTTCCGATGTTGATCCGCCACTCGATTTCCACTTTTGAAATTTCAGGGCAAGGTGTTTCGTGAGTGCATGAGGAATACAAGGGGATATTGAGTCAGAGAACACAAATCCACAACCCCACAGCCAATATCTCAGTTTTCTTCCTCCATCCCCTTCGCTTCTTCAGCGACAGAAGCGAAGAGTACATCAAACTAAAGAAGACCACCTAGAGGAGCAGCGTGACAAATTTTAAACGACTATAAAACAAAAGAAGACAGAGTCTGAAACATTTTTGCTATGTGCATGAGGCAGTCATAATTACACATGTCTTCTAGGTGTCAGGGATCAGTTTGCTCTGACAGGAAGCTGCATATGGACGATGTTGGGACCGGCAAAGGTTGATGTGTTTGTCTGCATACTTCTTTGTAACAAAGAGGTGTCAGTTTGCTTGATCACTTCTATGCTAATATGATGACTAAAGTACAGATTTTGTGGGATCATATGTGCAATGTGTTCATCAGGTAGAGCTTACACCTAAGGGCAGGATCATATGTTGTTTATATATTATCTATAAATATCTGTCAGCCATATTCTGTTTGTAGCTGTACAGAAGTTGCATACAAAACTATTTGTATATGAAAAAAGAAAAACAGTGCTTTAAAAATTAACTTATGTGTACAGCTTATGGGTCACCTGATCCTCCTCCGCAGGGTAGGGGCAACGGATGGGGGGCGACGGCCGCGGGCGGTGGGGGTGTCCG
>NW_024118613.1:0-9428 GCF_003073215.2 Triticum urartu
TTATATATAGGAAGTCCAGTTTCGGCCATCGGAAAAGTTTCGGGGGTAATCGGTATTGTACCGAGACCACCGGAAGGGTCCCGCGGGTCCACCGGGTGGGGGCACCTATCCCGGAGGGCCCCATGGGCTGAAGTGGGAGGGGAACCAGCCCCTAGTGGGCTGGTGCGCCCCCCATGGCCTCCCCGTGCGCATAGGGTTGGAAACCCTAGGGGTGGGGGGCGCCCCACTTGCCTTGGGGGGCAAGCCACCCCCTGGCCCCCCGTCGTGCTGCTGGATCTCCATCAACCTCTCCTTCCCCTTGCTGGATCAAGAAAGAGGAGACGTCTTTCCATCCATACATGTGTTGAACGCGGAGGTGCCGTCCGTTCGGCACTTGGTCATCGGTGATTTGGATCACGACGAGTACGACTCCATCAACCCCGTTCTCTTGAACGCTTCCGCTCGTGATCTACAAGGGTATGTAGATGCACTCCCCTTTCCCTCGTTGCTAGATGACTCCATAGATTGATCTTGGTGATGCATAGAAAATTTTAAAATTCTGCTACGTTCCCCAACAACAACTTAGTCTGTTGTTCACGCCAACAGCTTATTAGTCGATGTGCAACTCCTTCCCCTCCCTTGTTGTGGATATGCAGTTTCAGTTGGCGGAGGCAATACACGGAGTTGCACAAGTCCGCCAGGTAGTTGGTCGGGCCAACATACGAAGTTGCACATCTCACAGGCAGGATAGTTTATGGTGAAAACTCCACATTCATGAGGATAGTGAAAAGTTGCATATAGACAACACGCTAAAGTTGTACGTCTCACTAGCAGGGGTGGTTTGCCCTAGGTGCTAGCAGGAAAACTACACATCCATGGGATACAAGAAAAAGTTGCACATTACTGTTAGATAGTTGGCCGTGGCAGTATCCTAAGTTGCACATCCACTGATAGATAGTTGGCTGATGCAGCAAACAGTGAAAACACTCAAACGCGGTTGTGGGGGGTGCACGTGCGGCGACTACCATGCATGGAGTTGGCCAGGGCACCGCGATAGCTGACCAAATTGCATATTTCACTGTTAGAGAGTAGTTGGGGTGGTGCCACTAGTGAAAACTGCATGGCCTACGCAACAAATGAAGTTGCACATCTCACTAGAAGGAGGCGGTTTGAGGGTGGAGGTATCATAGAGGAAAACTGCACGTGTACGGTGTACGAGAAAAGTTGCACATCCCTCTCAGGTAGTTGCACATCGACGGCTAGTCAGTTGCACAAAACGGGGTCAAAATTGCACAAATTTTTTTTCGTCGAAACATACTCATATTAGATCTAGTTTCGAAGAGCACGCCGCGAAAGTTCAAACAGTGAAAACGGATCTTAATTCCGACGTGCGGTTTAAAAGTTATGGCTTTTTATAAATTTAGAAATTTGAATTAGTGCGTTCACATGGATGGTTTTATAATTCACTTTCCTTTTTTCTGTTTATGTGTTTCTTTTTCTAATATGAAATGAAATTTTGTTATATAGAAGTACTAATTAGAGGACTAAATTAGATTAGAGGATCGAAAAAAAATTAGGCCGGCCACTCCGAACAGCCAGGGAGCAGCCGGCCGCTGCGTAGACCCGTCCCTAAATAAATAAGGGTAAATTTGACCACCATTGGCATTTTGAGGTCGACCGTCATTGGCATTTTGCGTAAATTTGAGTAGCAACAATAATATGAGCGCGAGAACGATCACTTCACGATTTGCAGTCTCCACTTCGTCTGAAATAAAGAGAAACCCTGAATGGAATCTTACGATCAAGAACAAGAAGCCAAGAACAAGATCACACCTCCGCCTTTGCATCTCCAGTGTCTAGGCACAGTAAAAGTCACCCAAGAAAAGGAGAAAGCTCAACTCAAGTAAACATGATTACTTTCTTTTTCCCTGCTTCTAAAAAAAACATTATACTCAAGCACAAATGGGTTAAGCCTAAATTTATCAAGAGCAGGCGTAGAGAACACCCTTTAACCAAGAAATTAAGGCGGCATGTTATAGAAAAACAAAGAGAAATCTTAGAGCAGTATCCAATGCTAAAGACAGTGACACCAGTTTTAAGAATGCATATTTCCATTTGCTAGATACAAAAAATGATATCTTTAGCTGAACTATTATATTTTGTTATATGCCGACTGAGTGATTGCGAGGTAATTTCTACCAGAGCCAAAAAGGCAGAATGCTACAGAGTCCGTTGGCTATTCTCTGCCGGGTGTTTCTAATCTTACATTCTTAAGAAGTTGCTCTCCATTTCTAGCAATTCTCTCTACATGCATACTATTCACATCAACATGATACCATGTCAGTATCATCAACATATAGGCTCCACGCTAGGAGAATTTCAATCTGAATGCGTCATCATAATTGTTTTAGGTCTTGATTCAATATACCCTAGCCAACTGGAGCCGTCTGATCTCTTCTCATTGTATTTTCTCTCTTATGCTGCATGCGTAGGATTTGATGGTCATCGAAAAGAGCGGCATCTTTTTCTTTTACCTCCCGTAACTTTCAGCTTTGTAATTTATAAATGTCACGTGTTATTCATCAAAATGGGTCTCATATAAAACCTGATCTCATAGAATTCTTATTCGTAGAGACCCACTAAAGATTGCCCAGCGTATAGAAACAGAGTACATAATGGCCGTCTCTCTCCGTCGACACAGCCGAGCCCATCAACCCCTTTCCAGTCCGGCGTGGGGGCCTAGATCCCATCACACTCCCCTCCAGCAGGTCCCCCGACTTGGCTCCCCTCTACGATTCTTCGGGGTTCGCTCGGGCCCTCTCGGTGTGGTTCCTGAGTCCGTCGCTTGAAGGTCCTCCTGAGCTGCCAGTATGAATTTAGGTTGGGCCGCGGCTGCTGCTACCAGAAAATGGAGCAGGAGGTGCGGCCTAGGCCGGGCCTGGTGTGGCGGCGGCGCCGGCGCGCAGTGAAGAACCTGCTGTTGCTCTCCTTGGTGGACCTCGCACAAACGCTGGCGATGACAAGGCTGCAAGCCATCACAAATCCACCTCCAACTTCCTCGGCGAGGTCGGCTTCGGCCCGGTCTACATGCTATCCGTCGACGGCGGCCTCCGCCCCGGCCTCGCCAGCAGCAGATCGCCATCAAGATGCTCGGCTTCGACAACAACGACGTCCAGCGGCAGCGAATTGCTGGTACGTCGTCGTTATTCGGCGCCACAGAGAGTCCAATCATCAATATTGCAACCACAGATCGTTGGTGATTCATTGATTCTGTGATGACTGATTGGTTTTTTTTTTGTTTGGTCGAACAGGCCAAGGTGATGTATCGGCGGATGCTGCGCCCCCTTCCATAATGGTAGCCATTCTCTTGGCAAGCTGAGCTCCTGCATATTAGTAAGAAGTCTTGCTCCTCTGTATCTGTCATGGGCTTGTGTCAAGGGTCGCGAACTTCCTGAGTATGTCGACAGGTTCTGTATTCTGTTCTTCGGGTTTTTTCAGTCTTCAGTATTTTGTTCTCATGAAAAAAGGTTATATTCACTGTACACAACCGATCAAATCAGCCCTCGCTGGCCTTCTGTTCCAGTCATAACCCACTGACTGATCAAGCCAGAAATAATCCTACTGCAGTGCATCCTACACCAGTTTTTCATCTCCCCCACTTAGCTTTTCATTATGGCCTTTAATAAACACAAGTGCATATAGGAATCCAAGTAAATAGCAACAGCAATTACTAACAGGTTACAGATCTTTTCCTTGGTCTCCATCCCTCCTACCTTGATCGGAAACAGTTCTACACCACTATTAAATCCATCTATTAAAACTGCTCTACAGGTCCATCGTTTCAGCTTTTGGTTCATTAGCTCTTTAAACTGAGCCACGAGAAGGAGGGGCCACCAATGTTGGGGGCGCGTGTACATCGCCCCTGGCCACCGGAGGAAGCGGTCAGTTTTTCCCGTACACACCTATTTGACTACAAATTCAAATTCATTTTTGTTTTTGCAAGAATTGTAACAGTAGGACGCATGATCATCTCCCCCCAACCTGCATGGTGAATAATAATAACTTTTATGATTATACATGAGCCAGTACCATCGCTGATCCTGATCTGCTATTTGGATAATTGTACTTCCGTCGAATTGTACTTCTCTTTATGTCGTTTGCAAGCTAGCCATTGTTATGGATCCAGACATGATAACTACGCTTTCGTGGACCTATACTTCTATGCATGTTGTTTCAGGCAAGACATTGTTACAGATCCATCAAAAATTAAATTACTACTCCCTCCATCCACATATATAGGGCCTAATACGTTTTTCAGGTTACATTTGACAACAGGTTAGCACAATAACATATGACATGCATGTTACACAAAGCATACCATTGAATTCGTATATGAAAGGAGTTTCTAATGATATAATTTTTATATCATACATCTCATATACTAATAATTTTATTATTGGTCAAAGGCTACCTCGAAAAATGTATTTGACTCTATATCTGGATGGAGGGAGTACCATTTGTTCTACACATGTTCCCTATGAAATGGCCTTTGGTTGTACGTGGCTTGGGCAAAATTTTGATTTCCTAATTGTCCATATGAATGTTTATGGCTCCTGTAGTTCTTTATACACAAGCGTCAGCTGCTGATATGGTTGATGGAAGTATGAGGTATGTTCTCCACATTTTCAAAGATAGAAAAGTTCTATGGGTAGCTAGAGCGATGTCTTTTTTATTTACAATATCTATACTGCTGAATAATGACTTGTGGCTGTATGTCCTTGTATATTTGGTGCATTTACCTACGATTGGTAATGATATTAAGTATTCCTTAATTAATCTCAGATATACCTTTGCAGACTATGCTTTATGATCCAATGGGAGATTTGACAAAGCAAGATATTTTTCAACAGATATGTTTCTTCATCAGTTGTGAAAAGTACAATATTTAACACATGTTTTTTTATTGTGTTTTCAACCAACAAATGTATCCACGAGCAATTTTTATTCCAAAAACTACTGCACTTTCCGGTGAAAAAGGAACAATTGGACTAGATGGACAACAATGGGCGTAGGCCATCCAATAGATGTGATTTCCTGTTCGCTTTTGTCAAATATCTTCATAATTGTACAGTCACTCACGTTATTAATATTCGGATCTTCGGAGAGGCTATGTTTGTGAGCAGGTTTAATCCCAATCTGCTATTTAGTAGGTCGCCATTCATTGGTCCATCTTTTGCTAATCGATTCAGACAAAGTTCATTTTTTCTTGAATTTATACCGTGAGAAGTTATGAAGCCAAACAGATGATTGAAAATCAACAGGGATTGAAAATTTACTCGCATAACTCAATGGAAAAAACACAATAAGTCTTTCTTAGTATAAAGGCACTGTGCCACGCTTTGGTACTTTGATAAGCTACTTAGTGCAATTGATAGAATTCCTGTTGACACTCCAGCATTGGTCAAACAATAGGATCAAATGTTGATATCTATACTTTGGCCATACATCCACAAGACACAGTCTACTACCGGTGGAGAAACTGTTCTCTTTGTTGTTACATTGTTCGCCTTGGAATTTATAGTGTTGATTTGTTGTTCTATTAAGTTTTTATGCTACTTTTACTATTAGCCAAGAGATCCCGCAGCAACGCGCGGGGTATCATCTAGTTTTAGAACTCTAGCATTTCATTATGCAGTTAACATGCTATGATGGGTCGCTGAATTTGTTGGTTGTTGGGAAAATGTTAGATAATTCTGAACGCCACCGCTTAGGGGCGGTGAACATGTGTCACGCGGTGCGGTGCAGTACAGGCGACGCGCGGTGGCGTGCGACCTACGCGGCGGATCTCCTTGCCGCCCGGTCGATCACGTTCGACGTCGATGAGATCGTGCTTCGACATGAGGCGCTACGTCTGGTCCTTCTTGATGGGGAGGGGCGCACGGTGGACGCGCGCTCCCTTCGTGAGGGCGAGTACATCGACATCGGACACATAGTGCCATTCCCGTGTTTTTTTACCAGGATCTGGGACAGGCTGCCGGTGCCCTCGACGGCGTCGGAGCCGGCGATCGATCCCGGCGGACCGTCACGTCTGGATGTGGGGAGGCGCGGTACACGGCCGTGTGCCACCAAGGAGATCGAGTGACCCGGGGCTGCTGGGTGCGGGACCTAGGGGTGGCACCCCACCACCCATGGCGGATGCAACCCACGTGGACGGCGATCCAGGCCGCCATGAGAGGAGCGATGCGGGCACCGCGGGTATAAAACCCAAACCCTACCACCCCCTCGATCTCGATTCCGCCCTCTCCCACCTCTAGACGGCACCGAAAAACCCTAGATCCAGTTTCCCCCCTTTCTTCCACTGGTGGCGTGGCAAGGTTGGAGGCGACGAAAGGTCGTTCGCGGAGGTCGCGGCTTCTCCGGCGCGGGCTTCTTCGATGGCTGGTGGCAGGGGGCGCGGCTACAGGGGCGACAAGCACGATGGTGGTGGAGCCGGGTGGGCGGATCGGGGAGTTGGGCGCTTCGACCGGGGGCGCAAGTTCTCCTGGCGGAGGAATGATGGTGAGGCCAACCACGCCTCCTCCAACACCATCCATTCTACGGGCGCTGCTGATCGATGGGAAGCTGTTGCGGCTGGTCGCCAAGAACCCAGATCCGGTGGGGTTTGGGTGGAGAAACCCAAGGCCACGTCTGGATCTGGTGGAGGGGACAACACCGACAAGCAGCTTGGGGAGATGCCGCAGTGCCGCATGCTGGGCAACCAAACCACTCAGGTGAACTCGCCCATGGACCCTAATGCCTGTCTGATCTGCAAGTCACCTGAGCATACTCCTGCTAGATGCCCGCGAGCCTTTTGTGAGAGATGCAGCAAACTAGGCCATCTTGCTTCTATTTGTGTTGAGTTTCTTCCTTGGGATTGCATTGCACCGATGTGTGCCTTCTCTGCTAAGGGGCAAGGATTTTATTACATACATGATTCGTGTACTGCTAGGCAGATGAAAGAGCGTGAGACTAGCGTGGTGATCACTATTATGGAGGGGCACACTTCTACTAAGGATATGGAATTTGACTTATCTCAATACATTGCTACTGGCTGGAGATGTATGGCTAGAGCCATTGGACCTGGTGTTTTTATTGTTAGGTTTCCTAATCGTCGTGATGTTTCCAAAGCTTGCTATATTGGCAGAATGACCCTGAAATCCACTGGTACTGTGTTGAAAATTGATCCCTGGACCTCGGCTCTTGGAGCCAAAGGGGTTATGGAGAAAGCCTGGATTAAAGTCAGCAATGTCCCCTTGAAGAAAAGGAATGAAAGGAACCTGGCATTTGTCTCCTCTCTGGTTGGTGTCCCCTTGGAAATCGATGGTGCTATGCTTCATCGCCCAGAATATGTGCGTGTGAAAATTTGTTGCAGGAATGTTGGTGTCCCCTTGGATCACTTTTTTGATTTTTATTACGAGCTGGATCAGGTGCTGGTCAGGGACCTGGATCGTGGGAAAACAACGGTGACTATTCCTCCTGAGTCTAGAAATCATACGTTTAAGAAGATGAAAATACAGACTGCTAATGGGAAAAATGATGTGGGAACTTCCTCCAATGCTACTGGCACAACATTTGGCTCTCAGTGCAAGGGCCAGGATAAACAACAGGACTCTCCTGAAGATGAGGGCTCGGACGAGTCTCTCGATAACACTCTCCTGATCGACACTCTGGCCATGGAGCATGATGAGGCAGAGAAAAAGAAAAGAAAGAGTGATCTACCCTCTGGCAAATAGGCTATTTTTGGAAATGTAAGCACTCCCTCCCTGGTGAATTCGATAAAGTCTCATGAAAGTTGTACAGTTTCATGCAATATGAATAAATCCTATGCTGACACGGTCAAATATGGTGCCTCTATGAAACCCTTGCAGGAGAGTGAGATTTTCGAGGGAAAGGGGCCGAGCAAATATATTGTCCAGTCCCCTGATTCTTCGATGGACAATGAGAATGAGGTGATTCCCACCCCACCCCTTGTTACAGAAGAGAATCTCCGCTTCAGTTTGCGCAACGCTTAGACTAACCTAATGTGAATTGATGAAAAGGCAGCAGCGGTGGCCAAGAAGCGCAATCTGGAAGGTAATAATAATACTAGTAATACCTTTGATGTTCTTTCAGATCCAGAGTTAATCTTGCATGCTGTGAAAATGGGTGTCGATATTCCTGACACAGACTTTGCGAGTATAGATATACTTCGTGAACTTGAAAAATCTCGAGTTAATGCTTTGAATAATAACAATGAGAGTGTTCAGGACAATAACAAGAACGACAAACTTTTCTTAATAAATGCCAAGGGGGATAAAACTCCTTTAAGTATGGAATGGGGGGACGAGGGTAACCCTAACTCTGACACAAATGATTTTACCCTGGTGAGGTCCAGGAAGAAAAATAAAAGGAAGCCTACGGTGAATGTTAATAGACCTGTCACTAGAAGTCAGAGAAATAGGGATATATCCTTGGCCAAAGCGGGTAACCTTGTCCAACTTCCTAACAAGGTTACCAGGGGGAGAAAAAACACTACGGTTGTCAAATGAGTGGTATATTCTGGAACTGTAGGGGGGCAGGGAAAAAAGGGATGTCCACCTGCCTCTCAGATCTCATCAAGGACTATTCAATTGACTTCCTGGCGTTGCAAGAAACGATGAAAAAGAATTTCCATAAAAGTTACTTTAGGAAGATTGACCCCTATGATCTGTTTGCTTGGTGTTGGGTCCCCTCGATAGGCAAATCGGGTGGTATCCTTTGCGGTGTTAAAAAAGGAAAATATGAAGTTATTTCTGACGGAAATATGCCCTAGAGGCAATAATAAAGTTATTATTTATTTCCTTATATCATGATAAATGTTTATTATTCATGCTAGAACTGTATTAACTGGAAACATAATACATGTGTGAATACATAGACAAACATAGTGTCACTAGTATGCCTCTACTTGACTAGCTCGTTGATCGAAGATGGTTATGTTTCCTAACCATAGACATGAGTTGTCATTTGATTAACGGGACCACATCATTAGGAGAATGATGTGATTGACTTGACCCATTTCGTTAGCTTAGCACTTGATCGTTTAGTTTGTTGCTATTGCTTTCTTCATGACTTATACATGTTCCTATGACTATGAGATTATGCAACTCCCGTTTACCGGAGGAACACTTTGTGTGCTACCAAACATCACAACGTAACTAGGTGATTATAAAGGTGCTCTATAGGTGTCTCCGAAGGTACTTGTTGGGTTGGCGTATTTCGAGATTAGGATTTGTCACTCCGATTGTCGGAGAGGTATCTCTGGGCCCTCTCGGTAATGCACATCACATAAGCCTTGCAAGCATTGCAAACTAATGAGTTAGTTGCGGGATGAGATATTACGGAATAAGTAAAGAGACTCGCCGGGAACAAGATTGAACTATGTATTGGGA
>NW_024118614.1:0-9001 GCF_003073215.2 Triticum urartu
AGGCTATAGGTGAAATATAACCCAAGATAACTCCAAAGAAGAGATTGATGGATTTAAAATATCTCATTCTTGATAACTTGTGACTCACGAAGCACGAAGGGGAATTATCAAGAAGGACATAATACCACCTCCAAAGATACGGTAGAAAGAAATTGCACTCCGGATAGCAAGATGAAGAATGCTTGAGTTTCTTAGAAAAGAATCTCGATGAACACTTCGAGAAGAAATATAAATCCTTGATGAACCCTCATGTAGAACTTCCATGAAGAACTCCGGTAACGAAAGGATGATCAAAACGGAATGAAGGAGAAGTTGAAAACACAAGTTGAACCCTTGCAATGATTAGATAGATCTTTGGAATGATAATTAGAGCTTGGAACTCCGGGAAAGAAAATATGAACACAATTGGAATCAAGAAGTTGATGCACCTCCGGAATAAGGAATTAATCACTTGGATGAACAAGAATAAGAATTATGTTATGCTTATCCTTCACCAATTTAAATAGATGACAAGCAGTGGATTTGACATACTACTTATTCTTGTAGAAAGGATTAAGCGAGATATAACATAAACTTGAGAATGTCTTCAACGAACCACCGGTAGGATTGGAACATCGAATAAATTGATAAGTAAGAGAACTCTTGAATGAACCACCGTTAGAATTAAAATAAACGAAGTAAAGGGATGAATCACCGGTTAGAATTAGCAAATACACAAAGATGCTTGAGAGGATTTAGATACATGAGAACGACGAGGTCACGAGCCGATTAGAGATCACTTGCACGAAGCACCGGTAAAAATTTGGGAAATGATAGCTGAAAGCTGAGAATGAATAAACCTAAATTGATGGACTCCGGATGAACAAACTTAAAAGGCTCTTGAATTGCTCCGGATGGATAAAAAGAATTCTCACAATCGAACAATTATGAGAGGATGGCAACAAGCTAGAATCACGAAACTTGAAGAGAATGGAGCAAGGTTGAAAGAAGAATCTTCTTCGGTCTTCCAAACTGAGAATGACGATGAGAAACACCACCATGAATTATTGGGGCACACTGGAATAAAAAATTAGAAAGGTTGAACCAATGGTGAAAGAATTTGAAAGATCTTGGAGAAAGACATTTGACTGATGATACTTCATTCTTACGTCAAACTTTGAAAAGAATTTGAGAAGCTCTGGTAAAATAAGAAAAGTCAGGTAAGATCCTGGAAGAAAACCTGTGGGTTAGGTCCCACTCAAAAGAAAAAACACCGTTGAAAAGATTTAAAAGAGAGATTGCGCCGGTTGAATTAAATGGCTTGAATGAGATAACATCCTCAAAAGAGCTTGAACGAAAACAGAGTAGAAACACGAATCTTCAAGATATCTTGAGCACTCCGGAACAATTGAATAACGAGAAGTGGAATGGTAATGATGTGCACCGGCATGAGAAAGCATTGAAAACGAGGAAAGGATATGATCAACAAAGCTTGACTTGAAAACACCGAAGATGAAAAGAATGAAGAATGACGAACTTGAAGCTTCGTTAGAATCTTCATGAGAATCACCGGATAAGAATATTGACGGAAAAGGAATGGACAGGCTTCACGAGAATATAAAGGATACTTGATTAAAACATCGGATTCCTTGAAGAAAAAGGGGTGGGTGGGCGGGAAAAACAAAGGCAACTTGGAGATGGATGAAACAAACAGCGTTGAGAAGACTTGAGGTGATCTTGCAAATGTTGAAGTGATCGGATCCACTTGAAGAGAAACACACCAGTTGAAAAGGATTGACATGACAGTCTCGATTATCATGAAGGTTTAGTATTCACATAGGAGTATGAGAACACCACTTGGGAAAAGGTATGGAATCAACATTTGACATTGAAGCAACTCGAATACCACAACTCAAAAACAAAACAAAGGATTGGCTTGCAGAATAAGCCGGAACAAACATATGATAGAGATTTTGTCCGAAGTTTTCGTGGTGTGGCCTACACGGGCTCGATCGTACAGCACCATCATGTACAAGGCAGTGCACATGACATACGAAGCGTCCCCGAGTCGGCATAGCCAAGGACTCTTTAAGACACAACGAGACCACTGTAAAACCGACCGTGAATAGGCGGACCACTAGACGTCGAACCCCAATTTCGTATCATACATCTATCGGAAAGATATCCTAAGAGCTACTTGAATTCCCACCTATGAAACTCCCGAAATTTTCCGGTTATGCAATCAGGTGTTGGGGATACAGGGGAAGCATAATATCTCACCCAAAACTAGCAAATCCTACATCCAGCTGTATCCATCCTTCAACACATAACCAAGAAACCTTCGGAAATCATCTACCTCAACCTTCGAAAAGCATCTGTTATACAAGTTATGGCGATACTCCCGAACTCCCGCCCCAGTACTGGGTGGCGTCGAGGTTATCTCACCAACGATCTGCATAAAAGAGATTTTCGATGTCGGCGTACTAAATTCAGGTATTCCAGAACTGTAATGATAAAATTATGACGACAACACCTCAGAGCTAAACTCCCCGGGACACTTCCACAAAACCCCTGACAGGAGGCACCAAGACAATGTTCTCGTCACAAAACCATCGAAACGATTCCAAGATACCCGCGTGATCCTAAATTTTTTTTAGTGAAATTTGAGAAGAGAAGAGTCAAAACTCTACGTCAGGATGCCTTAGTAGAGCGATGAGGAGACTGGGAAGTAAAAAGAATTCCTAAACTCTCCGATATATAATTCCTAAATGACTCAAAACATTTTTCTAGACACAACTCGGCCGCTAAAAACGATCAAGCAGTGGGGCTCCTAAGGTCGGGGAAGGCTCTGATTACCAACTTGTAACACCCTCGATGCGGCTATATCTCCCACGTGTCGAAGCACGACTTAGAGGCATAACCGCATTGAAAGCAATGTCGCAAGAGAGGTAATCTTCACACAACCCATGTAATACATAAGGGAAAGAGATACATAGTTGGCTTACAATCGCCACTTCACACAATTACATGAATAAAGCATTACAACATCCAAATACAATCAAGGTCCGACTACGGAACCAAAATAAAAGAAGAACCCCAAATGCGACAAAGTCCCCGATCGACCCCAACTGGGCTCCACTACTGACCAACTAGAACGAAACAACACAAAGGACAAGATTTTCATCGAGCTCCTCCTGAGCTTGGTTGCGTCATCTGCACGGACTCATCGGCACCTGCAAACTAGTTTTGGAAGTATCTGTGAGCCACGGGGACACAACAATCTCGCACCCTCGCGATCAAGACTATTTAAGCTTATGGGTAAGGTAAAGGTATGAGGTGGAGCTGCAGCAAGCGACTAGCATATATGCTGGCTAACATGCGCAAATGAGAGCAAAAAGAGAAGGCAAAGCACGGTTGATAAAAGTATGATCAAGAAGTGATCCTAAAACAACCTACGTCAAGCATAACTCCAACACCGTGTTCACTTCCCGGACTCCGCCGGAAAGAGACCATCACGGTAACACACGCTGTTGATTCATTTTAATTAAGGTCGACTTCAGGTTTTCTACAACCGGACGTTAACAAATTCCCATCTGCCCATAACCGCGAGCACGGCTTTCGAAAGTTCAAATCCCTGCAGGGGTGTCCCAACTTAGCCCATCACAAGCTCTCACGGTCAACTAAGGAATAGACCTCCTCCCGAGACATTTCGATCAGACTCGGTATCCCGGTACAACAAGACATTTCGACAGGGTAAAACTAAACCAGCAACACCGCCCAAATGTGCCGACAAATCCCGATAGGAGCTGCACATATCTCGTGCTCAGGGCACACTCAGATGAGCTCTCCATACAACTAAAACCAAACCTCGAGTTTCCCCGAGGGGGCGCTGCACAGGACTCTAGTTTGGACCAACACTCAGAGGAGCACTGGCCTAGGGGGGTTAAAATAATGATGACCCTTGACTCCGCGAAACCCAAGGGAAAAAGGCTAGGTGGCAAATGGTAAAACCAATGTTGGGCATTGCTGGAAGAGCTTTACTTAAGGCGAACTGTCAAGGGGTTCCCATAATAGCCCAACCGCGTAAGGAACGCAAAATCCGGGAACATAACACCGATATGACGGAAACTAGGACGGCAAGAGTGGAACAAAACACCAGGCATAAGGCCGAGCCTTCCACCCTTTACCAAGTATATAGATGCATTAATTAAATAAGATATATTGTGATATCCCAACAAGTAAACATGTTCCAACAAGGAACAACATCTCCATGTTCCAACAAGGAACAGACTTCAATCTTCACCTACAACTAACAACGCTATAAGAGGGGCTGAGCAAAGCGGTAACATAGCCAAACAATGGTTTGCTAGGACAAGGTGGGTTAGAGGCTTGGTTCAACAATATGGGAGGCATGGCAAGCAAGTGGTAGGTATCGCAGCATAGGCATAACAAAAGAGCGAGCAACTAGCAAGCAAAGATAGAAGTGATTTCAAGGGTATGGTCATCTTGACTGAAATCCCGCAAGGAAGAAGAACGAGTCCATGAAGAAGACGAATGGACGTAGACGAACGGATCCTCACACACACGACGTTATCGGAACCAACCCGAAGAAGCAACACCGGAAAGAAGCAAACAACATAGTAAACAACCACCACATAATCATGGCATGATGCACAAACAATTATGATGCATGTCCGGTTTAATGAAGCATGGCATGGCAAAGTGCACAAGCAACCCTACAAATTAAGTGGAGCACAATATGCAACGAGTTGCATATTGACGAAACACCACATGACTTATTTAGTTCTCTCTCGTTTATGTACCCAACAAGATTAAATGTTGTTAGCATGGCAAGAGGTGAAACATGATGAAACTATCTAATCTAGGAAAGTTTAAATGAGGCCGGAACAACAAAACGACAAGTCCGGAAAATCCCCATATGGATTTAGCAATTTAAAGCAAACAACAATTTTAACCAATCTTGAAGTTGTTATCATGATGCGGATGACATGAGCAAGTTTTATGCAATATTTATGAAAATGTTGATACGAGCAAATTAAGAAGCATTTGTGTCACCGTGGTAGAAAGAAAGGGGTGCCACGGCGATGAAACGTAAATGATGCCATGGCAACATTCCGGTTCCGGTAACTCGATTGAGATGCCGGTGAAAAGAAAGTGTGACGGGAGCGAGTCACCCAAGGATGGTGGGGTGATCTCGGATACCAGGTTCCCATGGGTCGACGGTAAGGCAAACGAGGGGAGACGTGTAATGACAACTCGGACACGGTGCAAACGCGGACATCACATACAACATGCATTTGTCCGCGGTGGTTGGTCCGACAGTTATACCTTCCAAGGGTGCATTTCGAGGCGGAACGAGTCGGTGCAAAGTAGAGGAAGTAGACATTCTCGCGCCGGTAGAGGAAGTAGTGGTACACGTCTCGGAGAAGAACTTGACGCATTCGATGTTTCCGAGGGCGATGGTAGGGGAACTTGGCGTTTGGGCTACACGGGTCTTCGGTGACGGTCGATGTACATGGCAAACGTAGAGGTACTATGCTTCGGTCGTCGTGGTACTTGGCGATAGTAGTGGTACAAGGGTTGTAGCCGGCCTTGTCGGTTCATCGTGTAGTCGTAAACGTTCCGTAGATATTCATGTCGTCAAAACCGTTCGGATCTTGGAGCGATGGTAGTCCTTCACTTGACGGTCTCGGCGGATTCGAAAGGGTACTTGGCGGTCTGTCATGGTACTTGGCGATGTTCCCTGTTCAATGGTAGTTGGACTTGGCGTCCCATCCCGTAGTCGTTCGGGCATCGTGGAAGAGCTTGACGCTCACGGGGTCTCGGTCTCGACAAGAGAAGGCAGCAGGGCAACGTCCTTGACGGACGCAGCTTGTGCAGGGGAACCATGGCGAGGCCGAAGGTGGGGTCTCGAGCAGGAGGTGTCCACACCTGGAGAAGAGGAGGTGGTCGACGGCGTGCACGAGGCGAGGTCGAAGACGGTCGCAGGTTGAGGGTGCTGCAGGCAGGAGCGGCTGAAGATGGTGGTGGAGCCACACAGCTCGACGGAAGCAGGGGCGGCAGAGCTCGCGCATCGGGCGGTGACACTGGACGAGGAGGAGGCTTGGCAGTCGTTCTGGAGCAGGGAAGCAGAGGGGGCGACGGTTGTCGGGCCATGGGCAGCAGCAGAGGCAGGGTAGAGCAGAGGGGACGATGGGCGTCGGCGAGATGGTGCAGGAGCTGCTGCTGGCAGCAAGGTCGAGGCGGGTTGGTAGCGCCGAGGAGAAGCAGGAGGAAGGCCATGGCAGAGGAAGAGCGGCACCGGGGTTTGGAGGAGGACGAGCGAGGAGATCAACGTGCAGAGGATGCAACGGCGCGGAGAGAGCGAAGGGAGAGAGGGGATCGAGCAGGGAGAAAAGGGTCACGGTCGAGACTAGGGGTCGAGCGCGGTGCCTCTCCTGGCGGCGCGAGGGAGGGATCGAGAGGGAGAGGTGCGCGAGGGATCGGGCTCAGGAAGGCCTAGGGTTAGAAAGGAGGCTGGGCCTTAGAGGAAAAAGGGCCTAGGGTTAGTAGGCGCTGGCTGAGCTAATGGGCCGACCGGGTGGCCGAGGCCCAGGTAGCTGCTGCTTTTCTATTTCTTCAAACAGAAAAACAAAAAGGAAAGAGCAGGAAAAAAAGGAGAGGAGCTAGAGAAATATAAAAATATACTCGTGATCCTGAAAATGTGCTCTATTTAACAAAATTAGTTTGGAGATTTTTAAAGGAAGTAAAAATAATTCAAGTTTGAATTAAATTCAAACTTGAACCATTTTAAACCCTAACCAAAACAATTTCAATAGAGATGAAATTTGACAGAGAGGCTAGGTGCATGGTGTTAGAATATTGAGGCAAAGATGAACATTAAAAGAGAAGGGAACGTGAACTTGCCAAAAAAAAGGAAGTAGAGGGAGGGAGAAGGTGATGAAGCAAGATTCATGCATGGAACATGCAACAACTTAATATGTATGAAAAGCACACAAAGCACATGATGACATGATGACTAAAGCATTGGGATTTTGCAAGTGTGTTAAGGTGAATTCCAAAAGAATGGAAATATTTATAATAACTCCCTAATATCGGGAGGATATGTTATAAAGAGAATCACCATGTGAATTCCCTCGGTTTAAATGGACCGAAGATCCATGCAATTTATTTAGTTGAGCTAAGAAAAGAAATGACATGATGACATGATGCAATGCACAAATAAAAGGGCGGCACAAATGAAACACACGGCGAAACCCGGAACACATGGAAGTCTTCTCGAGCATCGGTCTCGGGGCGTCACAACACTCCACCACTACGAGAGGATCTCGTCCCGAGATCTAGAATGGCACCGGAGGGACAACGGAAAAGAAAGAGAAGAGGTAAAACTAAGTTGATTCTTTGACAAACGAGTGAAACCAAAGAACCTTGAGAAGTTGAACAACTTGAAAGTAAGAATACAACAAAGTAGAACAAAGTTGAAAGCACTCCGGTAGGGAAGAGGAACAAGGAAGAACAAATTCGTATGGCACTCCAGTTAAAAGAGATGTAAGACTTGATAAGGCGAAAAGAACTTGAACAAAGGGGCACAATACTCCGATTTAATGGATAGGCATGAAAAGAACATGATCTCGACAAAGCGAGAAGATGGGTTGAGGAGAGCAACATCACAATGGCTCCGGAACAAAAGAATAGAAGATAGATAATTGAAATAGGAGAAATGAGAAGAAAATGCCAACTTCTGCCAAAAGGAGCTTGAGAAGGCATCCTTAGGAGAAGGGTCGAACGGAATTGTAGCAAAACCAACAACGAAAAGAATAAGATTGATATGGTCTTATGGAATACATATCAAATTATGAGGTGACAACCTGCCACTCACGGAAAAAGAATTGGATTGATAAGAACAAGGAGACGAGAAGCTATCTCACCGGGAGGATAAATGAAGAACATGGATCATTTATGAGAACCATAAATAGCAACGATTCTTAGGGAAGGCTATAGGTGAAATATAACCCAAGATAACTCCAAAGAAGAGATTGATGGATTTAAAATATCTCATTCTTGGTAACTTGTGACTCACGAAGCACGAAGGGGAATTATCAAGAAGGACATAATACCACCTCCAAAGATACGGTAGAAAGAAATTGCACTCCGGATAGCAAGATGAAGAATGCTTGAGTTTCTTAGAAAAGAATCTCGATGAACACTTCGAGAAGAAATATAAATCCTTGATGAACCCTCATGTAGAACTTCCATGAAGAACTCCGGTAACGAAAGGATGATCAAAACGGAATGAAGGAGAAGTTGAAAACACAAGTTGAACCCTTGCAATGATTAGATAGATCTTTGGAATGATAATTAGAGCTTGGAACTCCGGGAAAGAAAATATGAACACAATTGGAATCAAGAAGTTGATGCACCTCCGGAATAAGGAATTAATCACTTGGATGAACAAGAATAAGAATTATGTTATGCTTATCCTTCACCAATTTAAATAGATGACAAGCAGTGGATTTGACATACTACTTATTCTTGTAGAAAGGATTAAGCGAGATATAACATAAACTTGAGAATGTCTTCAACGAACCACCGGTAGGATTGGAACATCGAATAAATTGATAAGTAAGAGAACTCTTGAATGAACCACCGTTAGAATTAAAATAAACGAAGTAAAGGGATGAATCACCGGTTAGAATTAGCAAATACACAAAGATGCTTGAGAGGATTTAGATACATGAGAACGACGAGGTCACGAGCCGATTAGAGATCACTTGCACGAAGCACCGGTAAAAATTTGGGAAATGATAGCTGAAAGCTGAGAATGAATAAACCTAAATTGATGGACTCCGGATGAACAAACTTAAAAGGCTCTTGAATTGCTCCGGATGGATAAAAAGAATTCTCACAATCGAACAATTATGAGAGGATGGCAACAAGCTAGAATCACGAAACTTGAAGAGAATGGAGCAAGGTTGAAAGAAGAATCTTCTTCGGTCTTCCA